>NW_026570994.1:1757500-1832500 GCF_026225935.1 Boleophthalmus pectinirostris | reverse complement strand
ACTACGACATAGGAAGACTGCGCAGAGATAAGCTCATGGTTGCTGGTTCAAATCCCACTGCTGCCATTGTGTCCTTGGGCAAGACACTTCACCCATCTTACTCACATACTCAGTAAATCAGTATAAAATTAAATGTAATATTTACTAGAAAAAGTGTTCCATGAAAATTATGCTACGGTAAAATACCAAATAATAGCCTGGGCGTTTATTTGCTTCATTCACTTAACAGACCAGGCATTTATTTGAGACCAGGTGGCAATTTGGGGCAGGTGATTAATTCCTTCCTCACAAAAATCTTGCTCAACAAAACTGGGAAAATATGGTATTCAGATTCTTTTAACCAGTAGGACTATAATTTATAGTTTTTACATGATGACCTGGGGACTACTTTGTCTTTACCTTGTGGACATGATTCCTGCCTCCTCATTCTCTGCCTTTCCTCGTCCCTTTGCCACAACTTTCCTCTTACACCGCAGCAGCTACAATCACATCGCTGCTTCCTCCCAATCACCAAACTGAAGTAATATCACCAAAACTTCTAAAAACTGTTTACATTTCCTGCCTCTATGTTGCTCCATCTTTCTTTTTTACGTCACATCGAAAGCAGAAATTCACAGCAACGTCCTCTGTTCCTCTAGTTTTTAAAAAACGGGACATGGGAGTTTGAGCAGCTCCTTGGAGGATAGGCTACTTTCTATACAGACTCTCCATTTATTTGGAACTCGAGGTTATTTATCAAAATACACACCTGCATGCGGTGTTTAAAGGGGACCCAGTGGTTGATTGAAACCAGGCTATTATTTGGTATTTTACAGTATATTTATCTAACTAAAATTGCTAAACTTATTCCAATAATACACAATGTTGTTCAGCTGTAGCTCTGTGGAAAGGACTTGCTTGTTTACATCTTGTTTGCTGGTTCAATTCCCAATACTGACAGTACACACTGCCATTGTATCTACAGGCAATACACTCAAGATGACCAAGAAACAGATCCCATATTATTATTGTGTAGAACAGGCATGTCCAAACTATGGCCCGGGGGCCAAATGCGGCCCTCAGACACATTTTTCTTGGCACTCAGGCTTCCAGGTGAATTGACACAAATTACCTTTCATCAATTAAAAAATTATTTTTTACTGCAAGTTTTTTTTTGAAAATCTGCCTTGATAAAGCGAATATTTCATATTTAGTGTGTGGTTTTGAGGATCTAAATATGAATAAAGACTGATGGTTCATTCTAACGTGTTAAACCTGCACATATTTGAATTATTCTCTGTACTGAGCACCAGTCTATGGCCCTTGATCGGCCTTCTGCTTCGTCTGTGTTTAGATATATGGCCCTTGATGAAAAAGTTTGGTCAACCCTGGTGTAGAAGAACAATGGATTCTATTCACGCTTACGTCAGAAACCAGGAAGACTTTTGGAAACATGCGATTACAACTTTCGGTGGGTTCTGTTCGCGGTAGTAAGTCTGACAAAATCCAGGAAAATTTAGAAAATGGCCAAGTTTTCTTCATCTCCATGTCAAAGTAGTGTTCCGTTCTATTTGGCGAATCAACAATTCCAACCACACCTCAGTTTTCATCATTTCTACAGTGACACACAACTCACTGGGTACATGTGATTAGAAGAGATGAGGCGCCAAATTCCAGATGATTCTAAACAGCACATACATCTGCAGTCTTCATTTTACCTCTGATCACATTTACTTCAGTGGGTTTGATCACAGTCAGTCGGTGAGCCCAGTGTCGGGAACTACACCAGAAGCATGTTTCCAAACGTCTTCCTGGTTCATGGACGCCCAAAACCTCTCCAGATTTCATCCTCTTAAGTCTACCACCACACATATAGAGGGTCTTGGGTTGGGGTGGCGGCGGCGGGGATGGGCGGGTTATTCATTCTCAGCTATGCGCTATCATGCAGCTGGTGGCGTGCCTATAATGAGAATGGCTTTAGCCCAAGACGAATGGGACATAAAGCATTAGAAAGAGGAGGGGTGGGTTTGGGGGGGGGGGGCGCCGGTGAGTAATCGAAACGCGCCCGTGTCCGCCGCGCACACACAAACAGCGCCTTGGATACAAGCCCCGCCCACTCGCCTCCCCCGGCCCCTGCTTCCCCTGTGCGAAGACAGAGAGGTCAGAGTTCAAGGCGTGTAGAATATTATTGTGATTTATGCCCCCTATGGTCAGTTAAGGAAGAACGACGCTGTGAAGGATTGGCTCAAATGTGATTGGGCATTTCACGAAAGAGGGAGGGGCTTGTGTATTTAAGTATTTTCGACTATGCTGAATGAGGTTTAACCAATGGAGTGACAGTAAGGACAGTAATGGACCAATGGGAGAACAGCACTGATATTTATTTGCTTCATAAGGACTTTGATATTTTGATGTACTTTGTTTTATGTAGTAGTTTCTGAGCAGCATGGTTTTGTATCACCAACCACCAGCCCCTTTTTCCTACTTGAGCAAGATGAAGTGTATTGCTCAAGGACACCATGGCAGGCTGCAGTCAGTGTTGCCAGATTGGGTTTAGTGATTTCTGCCCAATCTCATTCAAAAACCTGCCATCTTCAGCAAAAAATGCCCAACATTTTACCACAGAAAATATTTAATCTGTGAACAAACATAGTCCAGTTTTAAAAACATTGTCAGTATTGAGAAAACATGTTAAATGTAAAACAGCTTTTTCATTTATCACAGAAAAAAATAAATTTAACATTTAAATAAAAAATATTATGTAGGCTGTTTAATCTGTAGGCTTTTTAAAAACATTGGCAGGATTGAGAAACATGTTCTGTAAAACCTTTGGTCAAATGTAGAACAGCGTTTTCATCGTACATAAAAATGAATTTCATCAACTGTCGGCTAAAGCCTTGACTATGACAAGAGCAGAAAACACAGAACCTGAGACTCAAACATCGAAGAACTGAACCTGCAACAGCTGAACACCGAGGATGTCTGAACGTATCGGACGTTTGTTCATTTGTGCGCAGGCCGGAGCTCCTTCATAAGACTGGACAGGAGTGAAAGTTCCAGACGGTTCCTCCTGTTATTGCATATCTCGTTGATTGGTGTGAAAACAAAAAACGCCCAAACTTGTTGAAAGTCGCCTCAATATCACCTGCAATCTGCAACACTGGCTGCAGTTTGGATTGAACTGACTAGACTTGTGGTCATGAGACTCTACCCTCACTTAACAACATTAATGGAAAAAAAGTACAGTATTGAAATTATAAGTGACTTCTTTGTGAATTATGCAACTGCCAAAAGTTGTCCACTGTTGACTTTAAAGCTACAGTATGTAACTTTCTCGAGGTGGCATATCACATGCATGATTCCACAGAAATAAAAAGTCTGAACCTTCTTTGAAATATTCTCAAACTGTGGAATATTAAAGCCAAAAGAATAACATTTCCATGGAAACAAACAGGAGGAGGCCCCTCATCCAGGCCAAATAAGAGTCAGGTTTGTGGAGATGCAAGCCTGCCCAGAGTAGGGACGCATGTTTTTTTTTACGTTTTTCAAGTGCAACAAAAAAGCTAAAATAGAAAAAAATATATGTACAGTATTTTTTGGACTATAAGGCACACTTATCTTTTAAACTTCTCAAAAATGCACAGTGTGCCTTATAATCCAGTGCTTCTTATGTATTCATTCTGGTTGTGCTACTGACCTGGAACTGATTTTGTGGAACACGGCGCTCAAAAATCTGTCTATTTTAGTATGACTTTGGTAAGTTACGAAGCCGCACTGCTGGATGGTTTGTCGGAGCATTACAGCTACCAAAGTCAGGAGCCTCGCAGAGTAAAGGGTGAAGTATGCGTCTGCATTTATGACATCAATGAAATGCTACAGAGAATATATGTCCATTCATTTATATGGTCTGTGTGTACAACCTGCAAACTAATGATCTCTTAAAAGTTTCACATGAAGCATCTCCAACATGATAGAAACACAGAACAGACTCACCATCAGCAGAACACCCCTCTGTCACAGAAAGAACACTTATATTCCACTGAGTTGTGTCCTTTAGTCTGACAGAAGTTGAACCACATCAGCGCACAAAGAGTGAGCTGTTTTTTTTTTTTTTTCAGCTCTTATACTTTATGCAAATGAGTCATGTGGTTTTAAGTTTCAAACATGCACAAAGCTGCATTAAACACATTAGTCGTCCTCGTAGGAAATAAAAAAAAAACTAAAAAAAAAACTAACTTAAATCATCCACCCACATTCAGATTCATAATCCACATTCACCAAGACAGAGAGGAAATGGCCGGGAGAGTTACACCACGATCTGCCCATGGATCGTGGACGCCTGAACTAAGGATCAGTCTCAAGTGTCGTCCGCTTGTTTCGCTTAATGCTCCTTATAAAAACATACAAATTTGGTACTTGGGTCAAGCCCTCCTGCCCGATGCCGCAAAAAAAAGTTTGGTGACGATCCGAGGTCATTTGAGGTCACACGGGTCAATTGAAAGGTCACATCATTATAAAGGATAAAGGCAATTTCGCCAATTTCTGAACCATCTGCGACCTAAAATATTCACTCAATCATCACACAAGTTGGCACACACATAACCGGGGCACACTGGATGTTACAGGTTGAAACCGGTCAAGGTCACTTGAAGGTCAAGGTAACCAAGATCAAATACACATTTTTGGTCATAACTCTGTGTAGGATTGAACTAGAGCATCGGGAGTGCTCTCAAAATCTTAGAAAAAGTAAACACAGGTCACACATTCTCATGTGTGACCAATATCACACAAATGTTCATGGGCCTGTACACATACACACATTACATTGTGGATATAATGATCATGTCATGTGGGCTGGACTCCTCATAAACTGCTTCTGTGCTGCTGAACTGACCCCACACAGTAAAAACTGAAGGGTTAAAATTTTAGGGTAAAATATTTCAGAGTTGTTTTTAACACCAAAAGTGTTATTTTAACTATTGGAAAGTTAAATGGGGGTTTGAGTTGGGGTTATTTTTCAGAGTTGATGTGGTTGAGGTTAATTCAACTTTTCTTAGAGTTAATTTGGCTCCTCCCATTCACCACTTCAAACTCTTGTGAGAGAAGACCAGTTTGAACCAGTTTTGTTCATAATTTCATCTTAAATGAACTAAAATAAATAAAAAAATAAAATAAAACAAAACTCTGTGTGTTGTTTAGCTAAATCAGAATAACTCTACAAAATGTTATCTGTTCACTCTCAAAACATTAATGTAACTCTTGATTTTGGGGTTAAACAGGAACTTTGGTCCTGTGTCACTTCATTAACATTTCTAAAAACATTAAATTAACTCTAGAACAGATTGGACTCATATAAACTCTGAGAAAATGTTGAAATTGACTCTGTGAGAGTCAAATTTAACACTTTTTGCTGTGCACTGATGCCTCATGGGGACCAGGTTGCTATTTCTGATTGTGCTTGTTGATATTGCAATTTATAATCCAGTGAGCCTTACAGTCTGAAAAATACGATATACAAATCTTATTTTAGTTGATTTTATAGCTAAAAGTTGCATACTGTGTTTCCTTTTTTTTTTCCATTGAACAGTTTTATGTTTATCAAAACCCAAACCAAGATTGAAAAAGGTGGCATTTATATTACTTATTTCAACATCAACATTTATTTATTTTTTGCAGTTTTATGGGCTTTTATATTAATTACAGTGTAGTTTTTATTCAGTTTTTTTTTTTTTTTTTCAGATCATTCTCCACTTTCTCTAACTCCAAGCCTGTATAAACCAACACCTCTTTCCTTCCCCCGTCCACCATTAGCGACTCTCTTCTTCTCCCTAATAGCCGCCGCGTTGACAGCACCACCGCATCTTTAACGTTGGACAAATGCTCTCACCGGGCGGCGGCCATTTTTCCTCCGGCGGCGGGGCTGACGGCACATCGTACATCTCCCGAACCGCCCAATCGGCTCGTGAGAATCGTGTTTTTAAACCAAATCGATGGCGCTCCTTTACGACTGCGGGGCCGTATACGGGCGAGGGGAGGATTCGCCGGTGAGTTTGATGAGTTTGTGTTGGCTCCAGTAGGGCAGTAAAAGCAGTGATTGTGAGGCAGCCGGGAGTCCATTCTGCCGTGTCATTATCCGGACAGGTGGACAGACTAGAACATAAGGTCAAATGGTGCTTGTTCTACTCTGCTGCACATGATGTAGAGGCAGGACGGAGCTGAAATTGATGAGAGAACTGAATGGAAAGAGAATTTTTAACTGTGTATTAAAAAAAATAAAATAAATTGAAAAAGTAATATTTACAAATTTATCAGACATTGGATTAAATGAGACAGATGAGACATTTAGACAATTTCACTTGAACAATTATCACTCGTGTTCTTTTCACTCTCTTTATAATAAAAAATAATAATAAATGGAAAAAAGGGAAAAAATATAATGACCAAAATGCCCAAGGTTAAACAAAAAAGTTTTAGAGCGTAATGTAATAGATGTGAGATAAGACTGACAGTTTGATCCCCACAATCAGCAATGTGGCCTACTCAAGTTGTGTCTTTGAGCAAGGCACTGCCTTATTCAAAGTTTTTAAATTAAGTTCTTTCAAGGATGAGTCAGTAATGCATTAAAATGAAGCTAAAACATTTTAGCAGACCTGCTATGCTTTAAACCAATGGTTCTCAAAGTCGGGTCCGGGGTCCCCTGGGGGTCCTTGGGCAATGTTTTGGGGATCCTCCGAAAATTGTGATAACATTGATCATTACTTGAAAACTGCAATTTCTTCTGATATACAATCCAAACCATACACTGACTCTGATGGAAAGAACTATAGCAATGAAATATTAAGAGAAATTTAATTCAAATTTGGTTATAAACACAGCTTTAATTCTGTATTTTAATGGAATCCCATTGAGGAGAATGAGAGAGGGTGTTTTGTATAGTACTGATAAGGGGTCCATGGCCTCAAAAAGTTTGAGAAGCTCTGCTTTAAACAGCATAAAAGAACAGGCCAACTATGTTGTGGGGAAAATTCCATCTATCACAGATGAATGCTGTAGTTGTGTACTTGGGCAAGACACTTAACCCACCTTGCCGCCAGTGTCTGCACACACTGGTGTGTGAATGGGTGTGTGAATGGGTGAGTGGTTTCTTGTTGTAAAGAACTTTGAGCCTTGCAGGTGGAAAAGCTGTGCAGAAAAATTTGACCAATTTACATTTTACTGTTTGTGCAATAACAAACTTTCTGACTGACTGAAGACCGAGCCAGAATGTACAAAAATAGTGTTTGGAGAATAAAGTGTGCCAGAAATTGGCTAACAACTTTTCAAAATAAAATGTTGAAATACCAGAAAGCATGAAGATTTACAGTCCTTCTCTATGAACATACAATATACACGATGAACAGTTTTCAGTTAGTTCAGCTTTTACTAAATATAACTGCATTCATAATCAACAAATGTCCAAATTTTAAGCATGTTTGTGTTTCAAAATGATTTAAAATACTTGAAATTCCATCTTTCAGCTTAAAAGACCACCGCTCCCCATCCACAAAACCCCAAAATGTCTATTTTCTATGATACATCTTCATTCAACTCCACTGACAGCTTGACATGAAAATATATATGTTTTTCATGTGTACCAAGACCCTCATGGTGGTACTGACCCCTGGAACTTAAACCCTATCTGCTCCACTCTCTGCACCACAAATTGGACCCCCCCCCCCCCCCCCCCCCCCCCCCCCCACACATTCTGGATACACAGCCTTGTATCTTTGCCCCTTCACTTCAAACATGTCATTTTTCAAGTATCTGTTTCAAAGCAGCGTGAATGGGGAGGGGTACATTGTTCAACACAGGTGAGTTTCGTCATGGAATTTTAAATTTTTTTAAAAATTGTTGAATATGTGTCAAATCCAAATTTAAATATCGTAAAGTAAAATGATAAGTGAACATGTGTATACAACCATGGTTTACTATCACACCAAAATTTTCATAATAAAAATAGATGTACTTACTTCTAGCTCTATCATAAAAAGATGTGTATGTCTACATAAAAATAAAATAAATAAATAAATAAATTGCATGGTGAAAGTTGTATGCAAAGTAAAATATACGGTTGTCCCTCGCTGTATCGCAGTTCACCTTTCGCGGTCTCGCTGTTTTGCGGATTTTTTTGTAGTGCAAGTGGGCATGCTTTTTCTTTTTTTTTTTAACAGTGTGTGAACGCGCATTGTGTCCCTCCCCTGCGTCCTGATTGATTGATTGATTGATTGAACCAGGACTAAACCAGGTCTAAACCAGGACTAAACCAGGACTAAACCAGAACTAAAACCAGGTCTAAACCAGGTCTAAACCAGAACTAAAACCAGGACTAAAACCAGAACTAAAACCAGGTCTAAACCAGGTCTAAACCAGGTCTAAACCAGGTCTAAACCAGGACTAAACCAGAACTAACACGAGGACTAAAACCAGGACTAACCCATTCCAGGACTAAACTAGGACTAAAGTAGGACTAAAGCAGGTCTAAACCAGGACTAAAACCAGTGATCTCATATATAAAGCATTTCTCTATCAATAATATTTTTAATATGGTTAAGGAAAGACTGGACTTTTTATTGTCTTTAAGTAGACAAAAGTTATTATGTTCAGATTTCCTCGTCTTTGCTACTTTACAGCAAACAGTTTCTTATTCATGGAGACTTGGGCTCAACAGCCAATTTGAAGAGATTTGTTAAACAATAAATGACTTTATAAAGTCACTTTTTTAAAAATCTATATCAGTCTTTTGATCTGCCACAATAATGTAATAATGAATTTAAATGAAAATACCTCAAATTGAAGGCTTTTCTCAGCAATTTTTAGGTGAGATTATAAAGAGATTAATTAGATTAATTAATTACAGATCATAATTAATTAATCTCTCAATGTTTTTAATCGCATGACAGCATATATATATATATATATATATATATATATATATATATATATATATATATATATATATACATATATATATATATATTATTTATTATTATTATTTTTAGCTCAATTCAACTCTATGTCATATCCTGCACATTCGACATGTACAAGAATATAAGAGCGCCCCCTGTGTTTGCCCATAATAAGATGCCTCTTTATCTTTAAACAAGCTGTGGGGTTTAGAACAAGCCAGTGTGGGAGTTGGAGACTGCTGATTCAGCCTTGTGTACGAGCCCCCGCCCCCCTCCTTCTCCACTATAGGATTCACTGGTGCCAAATGAAGTTCCCACTCCGCAGATCTAATTCCGCCCTATTCCCGGGAAAACCTATTGAGGGCCATTAGATTTCGCCTGCCACATAATATCAGGCAGGCTGCGGTCGCTAAAGGAATCACCATGTAGGAAATAAAAGACAAATTGGGTTTGGTGGTGGAGACTGGAGCAGGAGGAGGGGTCTGCGGAGAGGATGCTGGGATGCCATTGTCACAGGGGTTAAAGAGGTCCGCAGAGAGGCAGTTATGGAAGTACTGATTTGCCACATCTGCTCGATTCAAATCAATGTGCGGTGTATTTGTCATAAGTTTAAATTGAGTTTCAGATTTAGTTTTCAGAAAGTTAAAACTGAGCACCTGTTGGAGTCGGCGTGGCAGGGGTGTCCTTTATCTCCTGTTGTGTTTATTATCTTTATGGCTTTTGTGTAGGTGAGGTTTTTATTTTACTTGTATAACTTCATCATTTTTTACCTTTTATTTATGTATTTATTAGTTTGTTTGGCCAACATATTTTAACAATACAAAACAACAAAAACAAATGCATAATAATGACTTTCTGTTTGAAATTGGAATACCGAAAGCCGATCTTAAACTTGAATGTTGCTCACTTTTTCTCAGCATTGCTTATATACTTTACTATCATTAAATATACATTTACTGTAATTTTAACAATACAGTGATCCCTCATTTATTGCAGGAGTTACATTCTCAAAATAACTTACAATAGGTAAAATCCGTGAAGTAGTCGACTTTATATTTTACAATTATTCTATCTGTTTTAAATGTGTAATAACCCCTCAGCACACACTTTATTCACTTTTCTCAGACAGGACAGTTACAACCCTTTTTGCATCCTTCAAAAAATGTATTGCTTCTGTCGTCCTTTTGTTATTTTCCTTCTTTATGTAACAAACCGAAGATTCATTTATTCCGTAATGGAGCCCTACAGCGCAGAGTTCTGCACGGCTCCAGTTTTGGAGACCCGCACCCACACATTACAGCACCACATTCGCCCGTTAAACCAAGATTATATCAAACTTTTGCACTGCCTACACCACGAACTGAACCAAGACTAAAGCAAGACTAAACCAGAACTAACCTAGGACTGATTCCAGGATGAAAGAGGAGGACTAAACCAGAACTGAACCAGGACTCACTGTTTGGACGGGCTCAGAGATGACCGCAGGAGAAAGGACAAGCTCAGTTTTGCACATCACGAAGGTAAACACGGCCGTTGCCTGATCGTGTTTACAGACACCCTGCTGCACGGGCTCGCAGTTCTCTCTCTTAAGTCCCGCCTGTTTCAGTGACTGTTTGCGGGGACCCGACCTGGTGCAAGACTCTGCTACAGCGCATAACTTCTACCTTCCTTCAGCGTGTCCAGAAGTCCAACTTTTTGTGCGATGGTTTGGATCTTCCTCTTCCTTTTGGGTGCGACCACTGTCTTTGTCAGTGCAGAACGTTTCATTGACATTGTGGGTTTTGTTGGGGAGAAAACTTACAAACATACAGCACTTCAGAATCACACTGATACAGATCCAACATTTGGGTAAATTTGGCTGAACACATTCTGTACTGTACTGAGCAGGAGACAGGAGTCCCTTAGCCAATCAGGACACAGTATGCATTCACACACTGTAAAAAACAAAAAGACATGCAAAATTGCACCCAAAAAATCTGCAAAACAGTGAGACCGCTAAAGGTGAACCGCGATATAGCGAGGGACGACTGTATAAAATTAATTTATTTTTACAAACTATTATAATACATTTTTAACCAATTTGAAACTTTAATATCAGAGTGAAAAATTTAAACTTTAATGATGCTCACTTTTACTCCCTAATTCTTATATAGCCTATTTTATTATAATTCAATGCTTTATTTATTTGTTTATTTATTATGGAGGTATAGTCACTATAATTTTAACAATATAGAATAAAAATGTGAAAAAAAATACACTTTTAGACCAATTTGGACTCGAAGTTTAAATGAGAATTGTTCAGATCAATCTTAAACTTCATAGTGTCGGCTTTCTCATATATGCTACATTGTGCTAACATAATTTTTTTTTCCTTGTTAATCACTATGGCAACACTCCTAATTTGATATGTTTTCACTTTATTACTTCCTATTGATCAAAATCACCGTGGCAACCCCAAGCACAGCGGTCAACCCAACCTTTAGCCAACTCCTCTGCGTTGGCATTTCTTCCCGTATTTCGTCACAATCTCGTACTGGGAACATCGCCTCGGGAAAAGTCACTGTCCTCTACCCAACCATGGAAGCGGCCGCCTGCGGAGAGGGGGATTGTGGGTAACGCAGTCCACTCTCTGATGCTGTGTGGCCCTTGGCAGTGTTTACCGGCGAACGGGCCCTCAGGAGCGATGATGGCATTACCGGAGATTACCGCACTGTGCTTGGCTGTGGCGGGGGGCTTTTCTTGTGGCGGCCATGTTGGAGTGGTTAGATTCCCCTGCGGACAGATGCCTTGCCAAAGCCTGTTGAGTTCCTTGTCACACTTCCCATGAGCAGGAGTGCTGGGGTAAAGGCATTCCGAAGTTGGCACGATGAAGGCTTATGCACACACATGAATACACCACAGGGAGGGGGGAGTGAAAAATCAGCAGAAAGAGACTGACACTTTTATCCTTTTTCCAACAAAATGGATATTGGCTGTAGTTATGGAATGAGATCTCCAACAAAATGGAGATATCATTCTGTACCTTAGAGAACTGTTAAAGTGATTCTTGTGAGTTCTAGACAGAGTATAATGCTGTTATCATCAAAAACAGACCTGCAGTTGTTCTGTTTCATTCACACTTGTTTCAGTAAGACTTTTATTTTTTTATAAAGCTCAATTTATGGTCATGCATCAAATCGTCTATGCCGCCATGAACCCACTTCGTAGAGCATCTGTGTTGACCGACGTGCACCTCAGAATTTTGGTAACTACTAGGGACGAAACAATAACTGAAATATCGTGATATTTTAGGGTGACCATATTTCCGTTTGTGAAAACCCAGACACCTTACCGGGGGTGGGGGGTGGGGCCTTGACATTGAGCTACTCTCACTTCGCAACCTGTGCACATGGACTCACACATGTCTCGACCCGGCTGGAAAACTGGGAATTTCTTGTACAAGTCATTGTTAAATTTGGCATGACTGTTTGTGTCTGCTCGCTCCTTCTGAGTTACAGAGCTACGAGAGACGCTCAGTTTAATGGGCCAATGAAAGATCATGAAAACCCGGACATTTCCATCACTTTATGAAAAAAAACAGGACGCCCAGGACAGGATGCAAAAAATGGACATGTCCGGGGAAAAACGGACTTATGATATTGTATTGTCAAAGTTCTCACAATAATATCGTGGACCATCACAATATATCGAATTACAAGTCTCTTTGTTTAAATGAAGAGTTATAATGCAGCAATAGATTAAAAAAAAGACAGAGAGCACTACACAGACCATGATCCTTTGCTCCATTTCACTGTAAACTACATGAAGAAATAACAGTTCTAACACTTCTAAGTCGAAGTTCTTTGGATTAAGTCTTGTCAAGGCATTTTAAGAGGAAAAAGTAGCAAATATTAACAGTTTTGTTCGCAGCCTCCACAAAATATCGCAATAAATATCATACTGTGAGATGTTTATCGTGAAAACATTCCTAATCGTGAGCCTCCCCACCATATCATGAGCTTTCCCACGATATCACAATAAATATCGTACCGTGAGGTTCATACCGTGGCCATATTGTATCATGAGACTTGGATATCATTACACCCTGAGTAACTACACATCGAACCGACTCAGACAACAGGTGGAAGAAACGCAGACAATAAGGGCTATGATTGGTCGTCTTTACATCCTATCTATATATATTTCCACTACTCTGCTTTCTCACAATCCTACCCTCCTAGCGTTGTGGTGGAGAATTACTTTGCGATGCATAGACCTGGATGCAGATCCATAAATCAAAAACGACGGCGACAAGGTGACGGCAGCAGGGTGCATTGAGTCAACGCAGAACTGTAATTCAGCCTTTAGTCTATCTACATCTGCAAAGCTTAAAATACTCTGTTCCACCTTCTGATGTCATGAAGCGGTAGTTTTCAAGTTTACACCTTTTGGTCAGTAGAGATTAGAACTTCCAGGATTAAAATCATCCAAATTATTCTAGTAAATGTGTATGGAGCACTCAGAGAACACACAGTTTGAGAGAAGAATTAAGCCTAAACATGCAGAGTTTGTGTGTTAAACATGTGTGAATGAAACAAAACAGAACTCCAGGTCTGTTTTTGATGAGGAAACAGCACAGATCAGAAAATAACTCAATATGGGCCATTTAAAAGTTGCTGTTCCTGATTTTTATGTTCTTCAAAACAGAAGGCATATTTGGTCTAATGGCAATTTTGATCATTTGATAGTTCAAAACAACAGCTTTACTAGAGGGTGTTCCCAATCTGAAGTATGAGTATCAACCACGGGGGCTGGAGTTTGGAGTCTTTTTGGTTTTTAGTCCTGTAAAGTGTATTTTTATAAATATTTTTCCCATGTATTTGAGCACAATCTCTCTTGCCCCAGTACAGATATACTGTATAAATAGTGCAGTCAGAATAACTCCACTGCTGTCTGCATCTAAGGCATTTAAATGAACATTAAATAAACAGGAAGTTCACAGTTAGCATGCTAATTGTTGGTGCACAGCATCTTGAAGCTCTCACTTGTTTTCATCTGGAATAAATAAATAAATAAATAAATCAGCTCTTAAGTTCATGTCGTTGGTTGATAGTTGGATGTTTGGAGCTGGGAGCGTGCTGAAGGTGGGGCCCTGACTCCCCCTGCAGGGTTGGGGGTGCGATGCTCTCAGGAGGAGGTGTGACACAGTGAACCAGCTCACTCCGCTCCGAAGTGTCTGCGCTTTCTCCTGCTACTGTCAGGAAGTCACACGTAGTACCGCGCAATACACCTGCCAATGAAGTCTGAGACGGTACAAAGTGCTACGACTCAGGTAAGAGTGTGTGCTGTGCACAGACAAGGGGCGAGGTGGAGATGGTTTTACTTAGAACTGGAGGGTGGCTTGCTACCAGAGGAAAGCTGTTATCACCCAGTTCTGGTTATGTGGGTGACTGAGACAGTAAGAGAATTCTATGTCAATATCTGATGAATCATTTAGTAAAAAACACATTCAACCAAATAACTACAAACTTGTCTTGCATCATATTTTTGGCAAACTTTTCATTTTGGACATTATTAAGACCTTTTGATTATTATATGTATGTTTATATATATTATATTATATTATATTGTATTATATTATATTATATTATATGTATGTCTTTTCTGGTTACACTTTCCTCTCCTCTGCTTAACATGATGTTGCTCCATTTGATTATGTGCAGTGTTGATGAGAATACACTGAAAGTGTATTTTGTACCAGAATACTAAATACTTACAATAAAATGTATATTGAAATGGGTAACACTTTATAATAACTACACCATATTTAGCCTTAATAAAGCATGAATAAAGACTTAATTAATAATGAACAAAGACTTAATTAACAATGATTCATGCTTAGTAAATGTTTAATAAAGCATAATTAGTCTTCACTTTAGAAAAGCTCTCCAAAAGACTAAACTAACAGATAACAGCTGCCTGAATGATCATTGCATTGTATTATTAGTAAATCATTCTCTCATAGTTTACTAATGATTAATAAATGCTCAAATGGTTAGTTCATGAGTAATTAAGTATGAAATAATTATGAGTAACTATTTACAGCACAGGCAAATTAAGTGCAAGTGCTAATTCAGGTAGTAATTAAGTAGTTACTAAGCATGAATCAATATTAATTAAGCCTTTGTTCATTATTAATTAAGCCTTTGTTTAGGCTTTATTAAGGCTAAAGTTATATAAAGTGTTACCATGAAAAGTACTCAGATGGTCAAACAAAAGTACTGTATTCTGAATACTTTCATGCTGAGATGTATTATACTATACAGAAAGAACGTGACAGGGTTTAAGAGCTTCATCAGCTGCAGTTTGAAGCCTCAGTTTAAAATCATGTATAGTTTATCAACTAGTAACTGTACCATAAGACAGTTACTAAAAGAATGAGTATTCTGAATATGTAGCCTGTAGAGATGTAACAATAATCAGAATATTGCCCATGGTATTATTGTCTAAAGTCTCACAATAATATCATGGACTGTCACAATATATATCGAATCACAAGTTCCTTCAGGTTTTATAGTAGCAACAGTTTATAAACACTGGAAACTACATATCCCATGATTCATTTCAGTGCAGAAAACAAAAAGAAATATTGTTTTGTAATTGAATTCTTGGGATTATAACAGTAATAATTCACACCAAGATCTTGTCATGGTATTTTAAAAGCGAAAAAGTGTCCTATCTACAATTATATATCAGCCTCTCCAAAATATCGCAATAAAAATCATACCGTGAGATGCATATTGTGATAATGTTGTACCATGAGATTTGGATATCTTAGTAGCCTGCTTTTGTTACTTCCCAACATCGACTATGTGTAATGACAAATATAAACAAAAACTAAGTGCAAAATTAATATTTGGGCAGATCTTTATAGTACAATTGTTTTCTGTTGAAAGTATGTTTGTGTTGAGTTATTGAGGAAGTGGATGCAGATTGGCAGCCTCGCTTCTGTCAGTCTACCCCAGGGCAGCCATGACTACAGATGAGTGAATAATGCTGAAATGTTTAAAGGGTCTATATTACGGTAAACTGACTCCTGTGAACTTTAATCCATGGTATAATGTTGTTACCTCATCAAAAACAGACCTGGAGTTGTGTTTTGTTTCATTCACACATGTTTGAGTAACACTTTATTATTAGTCTGTCTACCGTAATCCACTTTGTGATGTCATGAAGCGGTAGTTTTCAAGTTAACTGCTCTTTTTTTTTAACCTTTGGTTCAATAAAGATCGGCAGTTCCAGGGCTGAAATTCTGATTCTGATTCTAGTGAAGGTGTGTGGAGGAGTTTAAAAACACAGTGGAGCACTTCATGTATTAACCCATGACATCACAAGGTGGAACAGTTGGAGCATTTTCAGTTTGAGAGAAGAGCTCAACCTAAATGTGCAGATTTTGTGCGTCAAACACGTGGGAATGAAACAAAACACAATTCCAGGTCTGTTTGTGATGAAGAAACGACATTAGAACAGATCAGAAAATTGTGTAATATGGGCTCTCTAAGTGTCTGGAAAGCGCTCTAACACCCTTTTTTCCTTTTGACAATATTAATGTAACATAATCCTCATAATATCCCGAGCCATATTATTTTTAACAGATATATTTCTCTATTCAAATCGTTCAAAGACAAGGACAAACGCATTTAGACGGCGTGTGGTTATGGCTTGATTTAGTGACACAGATACAGCCATCCTCTCGCTGTCTTCACTCTCAGCAGTAAATTTGCGCTCTTATTTCCTGACGGTCATCTGGGGCCCGTAAACCCCCCCCACCCCCACCCCTCCACCAAGGACAACCCCCTCCCCCACCTCCACCACCAACGCCGCCGCCACCACCGTTGCAAAAGAAAAAAAAAAAAAGAATCTCCTCCATTGTTTTCCATTTTTTCCTGCCAATTTCTCCTATTCCGACTCGACCCCCCTCCCCCCAACGTCGCCAAGTCCGGGGGCGACTACATATCCCACGATGCCTTGCTGCGGGGACCAGGAAGCAGGGAAGTCTTGACCTCGCCGCCCAAAGTCCCATCCTTCATTTTCTCGCAGAATTCCCCTGGACGGTTCAAAATCGCAGATCACTCAATTCAAGGGCGAGGAGTTATGATAAAGAAGTAGGAAACAAGGTGATAGGGAGTATTAAGGGTATTTGCGAAGATGAGTATGACCCGTAATGATATCAAAAGGCCGGCAGGGGGGACTTTTCCTTAGGCTTGGTCCATTTCCGCGGGTCCCCGGAGCGCGTGGGCTTAGCGGGCGGGCAGTCAGCGCGCGACGCTAATGGAGGAATATGGGGCAAAAAGACGATTTCAATTTTGGAATTAATAAGTGGAACAGTGAAAGAAATGCAATGACGCTAAAAGGACACGTGTATTCTAAAATGTAGAGTTAGGCAGATATATTGTTTGATCGATATGTCGGGCCGATATTTGGACTACCGGCTTTAAATCTTCAGTTTCTACCCTGCCCGATATGCTTTATTTGAAATACTTTCTTATTTTCTTATTTTATTTATCTGGGCCCTGTCACGCAGAAGTAAACAGCAAGGCCAAAAATTCAAGTTAATGCATCTGATATAAAAATGTATTGAACAGATACATATGTACTCTAGTTTATGAAACTGTTGACCTTTTCTCTGTATCAGTTTTTGTTCTAAAGTTCCATATGTTTTAAACAGACCATGTATGAAACATGGAACAAAAATTATTTTCCCAAATTTCAAAGATCTGCAAATCTTGTAAATAAATGGATGTATTTCATCATATCTTGTGTTATTCCATCTTTGAACTGTTGATGAAGGTACATGAGTTTTATTTTAAATGTATTTAAAATGATAAAAATTTGCTTGGAAGGACTGACATATTTTATAGAAATAGTTTCCTTTCATTTTGAAGTAATATTAAAGAATTCGGAAGAAAAAAGTGACAAAGTATGTAAAATCCTGCACCTTCTACTTGTTTGTACTATTTTCCCTCCGTTACTTTTCCCTCCGTTACCATGACCTTTCTTAATAAAAAATCTCATGAGTCAAAAAGTAAGAGGTTTTTCAACCTAATCTTGTACCATATGGTAGAAAACTATATGAAGCAAATATTCAAACCAGTTTGTTAAGGATATGGAAGTGAGAACCAAGAGTTATCACTGTTTGGATTTATTGCCCAAAAAGTGCTGCATATTTCATTCCCTCTGTTACTGACATGAGTTTTTACATTTTTTGTCAACAACTTGAAAGAATATCACAGGTTTAACTTGACCCTGTTGGAGTGTAACTCTTTCCTACATTCTGATACTTTACTTATTTCAATAGTCCCTCTAGTTTCTGAATAAGAGACATTTGAATGTCAAAAATCTGCTCCCGATTCCCTCCGTTACCGCATTTGTAAAGGGACAGTACATATTAATCAGCATTAAAAATGTAAATATGTAAAGTTTATAGCCAACGTGACTCATTTCTATCTTCAGTCCCTCGGCAGGTTGATGTAAAATCATCTACAGGACAAAGGAAAGTACAGCAACAATCACACAAAAGTACACAACACCCACACACACACAATATACACACAACACACTCACTGTACACACACACACACACACACACACACACAAACACACTCACTGTACACACAACACACACACACACACACACTGTACACACAACACACACACTGTACACACACAACACTATACACACACACTCATAACACACACACACTCACTGTCACACACACACACACACACTCACTGTACACACACAACAC
Organism: Boleophthalmus pectinirostris; assembly: GCF_026225935.1. Taxonomy (NCBI): domain Eukaryota; kingdom Metazoa; phylum Chordata; class Actinopteri; order Gobiiformes; family Gobiidae; genus Boleophthalmus; species Boleophthalmus pectinirostris. The sequence continues at coordinate 1,813,788 of NW_026570994.1, read as the reverse complement.
ACACACTGTCACACACACACACACACACATCACACACTGTACACACAACACACTCACTGTACACACACACACACTCACTGTACACACACACACACACTCACTATACACACAACACACTCACTGTACACACAACACACACACACTGTACACACACACACACACACAACACACTCACTGTACACACACACACACACACACACACACTACACACACACACACACACACTGTACACACTGTACACACACACACACTGTACACACACACACACACAACTATCACACACACAACACACTCACTGTACACACACACAACACACACATACACACACACACACTACACACACACACACTCACATCACTGTACACACAACACACACACTGTACACACAACACACTCACTATACACACAACACACTCACTGTACACACAACACACTCACTATACACACAACACACACACTGTACACACAATTAGTTTCAAACAGTTCACTCGAAGCCCAAAGTCAAGAGTTAAACCAAGAGTTAAACCAACAATCCCTCAAAATAAAAGAAAATGTAAATTGGTTAAACACTTTGGTACATTTAAGTATAATTTAAAATATAGAATTTGGGGAAATGAATCCAGATCTCCCCTATGTATCAGCGCTAAAATCATCAGAAGATCATATCAGTCGATCTTTACTAAAATATCTTCTATTTTTACTAAAAGATTCATATTTGTAGTGAATGGTTGCACATTGAGCTTTCTGTCTAGTTTCCATGTCCATAAATGTTCAAATGTGTTAGAAAAACATAAGAGAAGTCTGGGAATTGAACCTATAATGAAATAGTGTTTTAAAATAGTTAATAGTGTTTTAAAATAGTTAATAGTGTTTTAAAATAGTTAAATGGATCTATGTCACTACTGTCAATTTTGTGCAATATTAATCTCATTTTAATAGGTCAACATTGAGTTATTTGTAATCTGTTACGCTTGGGGTCTAGAGTCAATCGTCTGTCAATAAAACGTGTGATTTGAAGCAGACAAAACATTTTCAGTTTTTGTGTTAAATGTGGTTTGTGGTTAATGGTTGAGATCATTTAACATGTTGGGTAAAAACTGTGGTAATTTATTTATTTTTTTGTCGATGGTGCAGGTTGGCAGCCTCACTTTCCTCAGTTTGCCCCAGGGCAGCTGTGGCTACAACAGTATCTTACCATCAGTGAGTGTGTGGTGAGTGAATAATGTTCTGCACCAAGCGCCTTGGGTGTCTTTAAAGGAGCTGTATAAATCAAATGCATTTTTATTATTACTATAAAAACATCAAATATAAAGATTGATGGAGGATAGAAAATCTGACAAATTTATTGGGTAAACTCCAAAACTAATATTGTAGTGTTGTGGGGAAAAAAAATATGTATTTTTTGATGATAAAGAATTAATCCATTTGTGAAACCAGATGAGTTTTTGGAATATGGACCAAGGTTTGTTCTTGTTACAGAAGATCTGGACAGGACCTAGACCTGGTCTGGACACAGAACAACAGACTCTCCATCTCCTCTTCTCTCCATCTCTTCTCTTCTCTCCATCTCCTCTTCTCTCCATCTCCTCTTCTCTCCATCTTCTCTTCTCTCCATCTCCTCTTCTCTCCATCTCCTCTTCTCTCCATCTCCTCTTCTCTCCATCTCCCCCTGAGCATCTGAACTCTGAGGATTTATACAGAAATACAAGTTACATACATCAATAAACATCTCTCCATCATGGACACTGCTGCTAACCCACTGCACCAGACTATAGAGGGACAGATAATACTCCCTACAACTGTACAACAACTCACCCACTGCACCAGACTATAGAGGGACAGATAATACTCCCTACAACTGTACAACTCACCCAGATCAGGGGTGTTAAAACTCAAACTGACAGAGGCCAAAATTAAAAACTGAGCTAAAGTCGTGGGCCAAACTAAATATTTATTCAAATTTTTCATAATCTGCATGTTTTCTCTTGTTGCGAAATATGTGATGTTAAACCTTTTCTTATTCAAATAAATGTTTAATAATAGTTTTGCTTAAACATTTAATCCAGAACAAGCAGAATTTAAAATAATAACAACATTTTAATAAATCATGTCTCTATAGTCGATCTGTAGCCAGTGGGCAGCTCTAATACAGATTTGATATGATCTCACAGACCAAATATAATTATATCATGGGCCAAATTTGGTCTCCGGGCCTGAGTTTGACATGTCTGCTATAGAGGGACATATAATACTCCCTACAACAGATAACCTGTACAACAGATAACCCTGAGTCCTGTCAATCATCAGATTATTGTTGCTTTGTTTTCCTGTGACCTCTTGTAAATACGCTGTGATTTTATATTTTATTACTTATCTTCCTATTTTTGGATTACATTTATACCTTATTATCATTATGCCTTATTTCATACCTGTCTCTTGCTCTTTTTTTGCAGCTTACTTAGAAATTATTAGCATTTACATTTTTTCTCTTTGTTATTCTATTATATTGTGATGTGTCCAAATCATTTTCCTTGTGGATCAATAAAGTTTGTTTAAGTCATGGGTGTCCAAACTTTTTTCATCAAGGGCCACATCTCCAAATACAGATGAATAATTGTAACAAAAATACAGTGAATAATTGAAATATGTGTATGTTTAACACGTTAGAATGAACCATCAGACTTTATTCATGCTAAGATCCTTAAAAACCACACACTAAATTCTCAATATTATCTTTATCAAGGTAGATTTTGCTACAACTAGAACTTGCAGTAAAAAGTAAATTTTTAATTGATGCATGGTCATTTGGGCCTATTCACCTGGAAGTCTGACGGGCCAAGAAAAATATCTCTGAGGGCCGCATTTGGTCCACGGGCCATAGTTTGGACATGCCTGGTCTAAGTCTATCAAAGCAGATGTTTGTTTCACACACTCGTGCAAATCAACTAACTCACATTTGAGGACAGAGAAGACAGACACACAGAGTTTCCTGAGGCTGGAGACAGTTGTGTGCTGAGACTTTACACATGTTAATGATGATCTGATCTAAGGTAGAAATCACTTTCATTTACACAAAGACAGAGTGAGAGAAACCTTTCCACAATACACATTTCCATCACAGTAGTAGTAGTAGTATACATACAATAGTAGACATAGTAGACATACAGTGTGGGATTGGACAGTGGAGGTTTTTTTTTTTTTTTTTATTTACTTATTTCATTCATAAAGCATAAAAAGGTTACTAAACATTCCATATCAGTTCAGGCACAATTACTGATCAACTGCAAACATTAATATTCATTATTATACACAACAACTTAGTTTTCTTTTATACTTATATTTATATACACATTGCATTCAGTTTGATATGTTTTTTAAATGTCATCATTGTACTTGATTCTTTTATTTCTTTGTCAAGATTCTTCCATAAGTTAATTCCTTTCACAGTGACGCTTCGCTCCATAACCTCGGTTTTGAATCTGGGTTTTTTAAACATGTAGGTTCCTTTAAAATTGTAGTGGCTTGTTCTCATCTCAAACAGTCTTTGAATATTTACAGGTCATACATTGCACTTTGCTTTATACATGACTTTGAGGATACTTAAGTCAACGATATCCTGCATTTTCAACACTTTAAGTTGAGCAAATAGTTAAGTTAGAGTTAAACTGTAGTGCCACAGAACAGCTTAGTTAGTAGAGTCATGATGTATCTGTGTGCCAACTGAGACATGTCTTGGGTTTCAAGTCCAAACTGTTTATCTAATGTTTCTCTCCCAGATTTCTCACTACAGCAACCAAAAACAAATTCAACTAAAAGTGACGGTGGATTGATATCATACAAAAGTGTCACTGCAGAGAAAGTTGGTGTGTTTATTCTCGCGCGGTAAGTGGTGTGGAGTAACTAGGTCAGCCATGCAGCTGTCCAGATGCAGCCGATCGGGGTAGAACAGGTGCCCGCTCCAGGTAGGTCCCACCAACGCCCCCCCCCCCGTACCCCCTGACAGCCACCCGTCACTCTCCGCTCGGACCATCTGCGCACCCCCTCCCCGTCCTACCTACAGAGGCTGGCGGGGGCTCCGGGGGTGGCGGCGTATGCCAAGTCCCTCCGTGTTTGTTTCCTTTCACCTTATCACCTCATTCAATCCATCCCCATCACTTCTCCTCCGCTCTCTCCATTCCTGTCATGTCGGAAACCAGCTGGCGGCCATCTTGTCGCATGGTGCCATATGCCAGCGCTGACCTCCACCGCGGAGAAGGGCTACGGGGTAGTTTTTGTGTGTTTTTTTATTTCACCGCCAGCTAAATGATTCAACTGGGGCTAATAATTCCACCAGCGCAATATGGGAGAAGAGAGGAGAGGAGACGGACAGAGGGGCACAGCTGTAAGGGCCGCCCAGGGTCAGCAAAACTTCCAAGGGAATTTCAGGAAGAATTATGTGGGGAGATAGACTGCGCAAACACTAAAACAAGGAACAAATATTAAACGTTATTATTTAGGTGAAAGATTTAGTGAGGAATTGTACTATGAATTCTAATGAGAAGATGGCATCGTTTAAAAAGAGAGTTAAAAGAGGCACTGCGCAAAATCCACTTTTTTTTGGAGCTTTCTACTATGTTATAATTAGGGTTGTCCCGATCGGATCACGTGATCAGCGCCGATGTCCGATCACGTGGTGACTGCGGACTCGATCTGGACTCGGTCGTTATGGTCCGATCAGGTATCGGATAAATAATATACATGGTAAATGGTCACATTTTTCTATAGCGCTTTTCCACCTTCAAGGCACTCAAAGCACTTTACAACAAGGAACCACTCACCCATTCACACACCAGTGTACACAGACACTGTGGGCAAGGTGGGTTAAGTGTCTTGTCCAAGGACACAACGGCAGCATTCATCTGTGGAATCACACCAGCCAACCTGTGGGTCAGTGGATCTGATCACTCAACTTGTGATGTTTAAGTCGAGAGCTGGAATCAAACCACCAACATTCAGATGAGTGGGCGAATGCTCTACCAACTGAACTACTGCCGCCCATATACATATATATTACACACAGGACATACAGCACTCAACAATTGATTTTTTTTTTTTACTGAGGTGTGGGATTCGCTCAGGGACGTACAGTCAGCACAACTATCTGCCTCAACCCCTGTTGTACTAGCGGAGCACTCGCGCCGGGACTTTTGGGCCGTGCCGTGCTTGGCTTGGAACATTTGCTTCTGTGGCCCGTGTTCACACCTGCGCGGCCGAGGGCGTCATTGCACGGTGCTGTTTGTTTGCATGTTGCGCAGCGGACCTGGCGCTTTTGGAGGGGAGAGTGGGAAAAGCGGCCTTTAGTGTCTATTGAGCGGTGGGACCAACGTTGCGGTGCGCACGGTGGGTTTGTGGGGGCGGTGCAGGGGAGTGATGTCATCTCGTTTGGTAAGATTTTGTATTATTTGGGTTTCATAGACAAGTCTAAATGTTTCAAATATAATGCACATGTAAACATATCAAATATAATATCTATAATATCAAATCTACAAAGTGTAGATTGTGCAGAGTCGAGTCTCAGGTCTGATCTGGTTCTGGTCTGGTTCCTGTTTTGTCCAGTTCATTAAGTTTACTAAGTTACACATTCCAAGACCAGACTGTGAAAAGTCAAGATTTTCAACAATGATGATGAATGGTTAGAAAAGTTAATAAAATTAAAGTTTTGGACATTTGACTTTTGCCCAAATACTACACATTGAAATTAACACAAGCTGATCCCCCCACATCCTGGATCTTATTCTTTGCTCTTAGTTCATTTCATAATTTTTACAGAAGTATCGGATCGGGACTCGGTATCGGCAGATACTCAGAATCAAATGACTCGGACTAAGGGGCAAAAAAATGTGATTGGGACATCCCTAGTAATAATGTTCCCTGTTCAGAAATATCCCTGAAGTGGTTTTATATGTGATCCATGCATGTTTGAGTAATTTAGCGTCATTTTAGTCTCTCCCAGGACTTTTTGGAACCCCTGAGTCTCTCATGCTCCCACACAGCAACTTTATATAAATATAAGAGCAGGACACATAAACAATACACTACAACTTCACAAATCTGATCCGATGTGTAATAGTTTTATTAACGTGATGCAGGCAGGGAGAGTGACTTAAGACCTATTCATACTTCATAAGAACATAACAACTTTATTCTAGTTCTAGAAGTGATAAGACATTTCATACTTCAAAAGATCTCCAGCTCTATAACGAGGATGTTTCTTTTCATACTCCAGCCTGACCACTCTTTTTTTGGTGACCTGGCTTTTGCAAACTTGTCACAGAGATCACACCAGACTTTTCTACACTGATTTTCGTCTGAACCTAAAATGTTCGCGATCTCCGTTCATGAATTTCTTGCCATTTGGCGTCTCTATAGTCACAGACCGTCATGTTTCGCCGTTTCTGCCAGCTGTGACTCAAAACCATCCATTTTTTCTTGTTCCGCACCGGCACGGAAACAGCCGCTGGATCTCACACGCCCGTTGGCTCCAGCAGATGAACCACACCCACATAAATAACCAATCAGAGCGAAAATGTCGGAGAGCCAAATTAAGTTCTGCTCAGCTGAGGTGTCGAGAACAAGCCACAAGATCTGCCCAACAGGAGCTTGTTTGTCCAGCTCTGGGTGCAAGTATAAAGTTCTTATGTTCTTATGAAGTATGAATAGGCCTTTAGTGTAGAAAGCAAAATGAGGGAGGAGTCAGATCATCAAAAACTAAACTGAAACTTATTAAACATGTGAATACGTTGTTTTAAAGGAGGTTAACATAGTATTTCCAAAACTACAACGGAGCATAAGTCGTAATAATAAAGTCGTGATATTATGAGAATAAAGTTGAAGCCAGAAAAGGTCGTAATTTTACGAGAATAAAGTCATATTTTTACGAGAATAAAGTCGTAAATTTACAAGAATAAAGTAGTCATTTTATGGGAATAAAGTCGTAGTCAAAATAAAGTTGTAATATTACGAGAATATCGGCTGCTCGGAAAGTCTGAACGAGTGGAGAATGGAGAATTTGGAGCATTTTATAAAGGAGAAGAATCCATGTATCATTCGTTCATTCAACTGAACAAGGACTGAATCAGGACTAAATCAGGTCCAGAACCAAACCAGAAAGTTTAGGATTGAGACCGGGACCAGACCAGGACTGAGGCCGGGGCCAGACCAGGACTGAAAACAGTTTAGTCCTAGTTTAGTCCTGGTTTAAGTCACGGGAATGGGAAATGACGTTTCCGTGACTTTAAAATGCGATGCGGGACTATTGCACCACATACGGACTGCCAGGACTGAACCAGGACTGAGTCAGGACTAAACCAAGACTAAATCGTTTTCAGTCCTGGTCTGGTCCCAGTCTCAGTCCCGGTCTCAGTCCCGGTCTCAGTCCCGGTCTCAGTTCCGGTCTCAGTCCCAGTCTCAGTCCTGGTCCTGTTCCCGGTCTCAATCCCGGTCTCAGTCTTGGTCCCTGACTCAGTCCTTGTCTAAGTCCTGGTTTCAGTCCCGGTCTGGTCCCGGACCTCGTTTAGTCCTGGTTTAGTCCTGGTTTAGTCCTGGTTCAGTCCTGGTTCAGTCCTGGTTCAGTCCTGGTTTAGTCCTGGTTCAGTCCTGGTTCAGTCCTGGTTCAGTCCTGGTTTAGTCCTGGTTCAGTCTGAAGGCGCAAATAATGAAGAAAATTGTTGTTGGTTTTCTTATTTTTGGTTTTATATTAAAAAACAAGGTTCTTCTTCTGCCGCATTTTTCACTTTGACTTAGATTTTATTATGACTTCATTCTCGTAATATTTTAACTTTATTCTCATAATATTACAACTTTATTTTAACTTCGACTTTATTCCTGTAAAATTATGACTTTATTCTCATAAAATTATGACTTTTTTCTGGCTTCGACTTTATTCTCATAATATTATGACTTTATTCTCGTAGCCAGCATCTTTTTTTGTTTGTTTTTTTATCTGACCCTTATACTCCGTCGTACAAAACAATAAAAGGAACATGATGATCTAAATTTGTGTTAGCAAATAACATCTCATAAAAGTGTATTTGAAGCTTAAATCTCCATGATACAACAAAAAGTATAGAAGTATTATAGATTATTTGATGAACATTTTCTCCCTGGGGTGTAGACGCTGTTGGTGGTGAAGAGATAAAGAATCTGAGGAGGCCAATTCTTCTGCTGCTGTGGCGTTTAACTGAATTGACATGTTACAGATTCAATTTTGATTTATATGGGTCACAAATCTGCATATTATGTGTTCTTTAATATTAAAACGATTAGATAAGAAACGTTTAAACTGAAACACTCCTGAACAGAGCTTTGGAGTTCAGCAAGGAACGGTTTTGGGTCCATTGAATTTCTCAGTGCAGAATGTACTTCCATAGATAGAACTTGATTTAAAGGTTGTGTAGAGGATTTTTTAGGGGAAGAGAAATACAGCAACAGTCCTTTTTCAAATGTTGTTCATGCATGACACCACCTTCCTCCTCCACAGCTCCCTCAGTAGAAACACCTCCTCCCGCCTCTTTACTCTAGAAATCATGCTTGTTTACATCCAGTGCGTGTTCAGAATTACTGTTGAAATGACCTGTCTAGAAGTAATTTAGCGACCGACACGTCTGCTTCATTTGCGCAATCGCTGGAATCACCTCAGTTTGGCTGTTCGCCTTTTCTCCTGCTCTTCTTCTTTCAGCGACCTCAAAAACAGACTTTCTTTTGCGGCAAACTGGTCGTCGATTCTCGTCCACCATCTCAATAAACTTTATGCGAACTGCGAGGAAGCTGCAGTTTGAAAAAGCCTAAGAACTGCTGCATAAACCACGTAATCCCCGCTCGCCAGTGAGTCAGTTGCACTAGAAACGAAGGCAGTTTGATTGACAACCCAACAGCCAATAGAAAATGAGGTAGCCTTGTTTTCTATTGGCTGATGTTTATCTGGCCTCACTTCGTCCACGGTTGATAGATTTTCGTTCTTTTTTTTTTTTTTTGGTCATCATAATTACAAGGCTGCTGTGTCTCTGTAATGGTATTTTAAACTTTCATTGACAATTTGAAACTAAAATAAAATCCTCCATAAAACCTTTAAACTGTAAGTGATGTTCGTTTCATTATAAACTGTTCTAAGAACGTTTAAGAAACACATTTTTTTCAATAGATTACTTCATTTGTTTTCATCATCCATGCAATTTCAGTGACGCATTTCCGCAAAAATACGATTAAAACAACACATTATGGAAAATGTCTGTACAAAAGACCGTTCTGATTTGGTGCCAGAGGAATCAGGCAACTATTAAGCGCTTTTGCTCCTGGAATTCCTCGCGTAGGTCAATGGTAACAAAAGAGGCGAGCAGAATGAGATATTTAATACGAAGAAATCTACTGCGCCGAATCTCCTTTTCCACTGCCTGGTTACCACTTCAACTGGGCCAGAGGTTTTTAGGGTCAAAGCAAAATTAATCAGCTTCTCCCTTCGCTCTCTCTTTCTCCTTCTTCCTCCCTCGTTTCTGTCTCTTCTGCTGTCCCCTTTAAAAGTCCCTGGGGTCCACTCTCCTCCTTCTTTTTTCTCTCTCTTTCTCTCTCCGACACATCGTACCTGTCTTTCCTTCAGGGAGGACACCCCATCACCATTCCGCGCACACATATTGAGCCACCGGTGACAAGACAGCCCTCTCTCTTTCTCTCTCTCCTCTTCCTCCCCCCTCCCTCCCTCCCTCCCTCATCACCCCGCCCCGCTCGCACGCACCCGCCCGTGATCCAAGCGCGCCCGTCAAATTTACATTTCAAAAAGCGACCGCGGCTCCCAACCCAATACATCCATTATTTACCAGCCCCTGGCCAAAGGGAGAGAGGGAGGCAGAGAGAGGGAGAGATGGAGGGAAAGAGGGAGAGAGGAGGTGTGGGGGGTGGGGGTGGGAGTGAGGGGGAGTACCTTATCCATACTCCCCAGGTTGAGTAGTACGCATGTTTCCTCCGTATCTGCCAAGTACAGTTTTTGCAATTACAAAATTACCTTTTTTTTTTCAGTTGTTACTCGAATTCAAGGTGGTGTCTGTAAATGGTAGTGGCATGGGTGCAGTAGTAGTAGTAGTAGTAAAGTGTACAAAAATTGAGTAGTGGTAGTAGTAGTAGTAGTAGTAGTAGTAGTAGTAGTGGTGGTGGCAGTAGTGGTCATAATAATAGTAGTTGAAGTGGTAGTAGTAATAGTAGAGTTGGTAGAAGTAGGGATAGTACTACTACAGTAGTAGTATTAGTAGTAGTAGTAGTAGTAGTAGTAGTAGTAGTAGTAGTAGTAGTAGTAGTAGTAGTAAAGTGGTGGTAGTAACAGTAATATTTGCAGTGGTGGCAGCAGTGACGGTAGTAATAGTAGTGTTGGTAGAGGTAGGGGTAGTAGTACTGATGGTAGTAGTGGTATTAACAGTAGTAGTTGCAGTAGCGGTAGTAGTAGTAGCACTATTGGCAGTTGTAGGGGGTGTAATGGTAGTAGTAGTGGTGGCACTAATGGAAGTGATGGTAGTAGTGGTAGTAATAGTGGTAGTAGTAGGGGCCATAATAATAGTAGTTGCAGTGGTTGTAGTAGTGATAGTAGTGGTAGGGGGAGTAGGAGAGATGGTGGTAGTAGTAATAGTGGTCATACTAATGGTAGTAGTGGTAGTAACAGTAATAGTTGTAGTACATAGTAGTAGCAGTGTTGGCAGTGGTGGGGATGTGGTGGTAGTAGTAGTAGTAGTGTTGGTACTTATAGTAGTGGTAGTAAAAAGTTGTTGAATATTTCCATTACATTACTTTTTCACTAGTATAGTTCTTGTAGTAGTTGCTGTTGTAGTAACTGTATCCATCAACCTCACTAATATATTCATCAGATTTTATTTCTACTGGAGCTGAAAAGAAAATTCAACCATTTTCTTCCACTGTCCTTCTTCACTGCAGCAGCAAAACCTTCAGCCTCCTCAGCCTCTCCATCTCCTCCTCTTCACCACCAACACTGTCTTGGCCTTTGTAAGTTTTTTACTAGTCTATATCTGGCATACTGTTGACTTATCCTCATGTACCACAGAAAATGTGTTTTTTAAACGACCTATATTACACGAAATTGACTTGTGAGTTTTAAGACATAATGTTGTTACCTTTTCAGAAACATACAATACCTGGACTTGTGTTGTTGAGTTTACACAGATCAAAATACTCTGTTCCACCTTAGTTGTTTTCAGGCTGGACAGAACGGTACCGGTGCCAGTTCCTGCACTAGTTAAACTGAGAAGAAAACTCTTAAATGAACGACACATGTTCATAACGTTTAAGTGAACCCACTTAGGAAAATAACAATCATCAGCACCTGTGAGCATTTGGACTCAAACTAATCATATCTGCTACAACATCTGCTGTGGACAAGACGGCAGCGACACCCAATCCAAAGACAGAACCTTACCGGGCAAACATGGATACAGTAAATATTTGGTCTCCTTCACTGACCACTGCACAATCGTCTTGTCGCTTGACTCTCCACCATATTTCACACACATGTTGTCTTTGTTTGTTTATTTTACTGTGTGGGTCACACGCAGTAAACACAGGACGAATCTGCTGACGTCTCCTTTGTCGTTACAGTTCGCTTAGAATAAAACAAATTTTACTCGGTTCCCGAACAGTCTGATTTTCGGCATGAACATGTCAGTCAGTTCGAGATTAGGTGCGGGAATCGGCACCGGCACGGTTCTCTGTCGGTCTGAAAACGCTACTTGTGATGCCATGAAGAAGTAGGTTTCAAATGAACAGCTCCTTTTACCTTTTGTTCAGAAGAGACTGGAGATTCCAGGACTAATGTCATGTGAATGAACTTGAGAAGAACTCAACCTAAATGTGCAGGTTTGTGTGTTAAACATGTGAATGAAACAAAACACAAGTCCAGATCTGTTTGTGATGAGGAAACAACATTAGAACATAGATCAGTAAATAGTTTAATATGGGTCCTTTAAGCTGAACTTGAATGTTTCTATCTGTTTATTCATCCATATCCATCCATTTATCTGAAGCAAACTAAGTCCATTTTCGAGAGGCAAGAATTCGCGTCTCCTCTTTAACCAAACCCTGGCGTGCGCAGTGAAGGCTCAGCCCAGTGGAACAGTGGTTCAAACACCTGACCATGTTGTGGCTGGCCTCTCCTCCGGCTCCGACACGCACCGCAGGTTTCCCCTCATCCCGGGCCAAGTGCTCTGGCTCGGGCCCCGGAGCTTGGCTGGGGCCCGGCCGGAGCTTGGCTGCTGGAGGAGAGAGGAGAGGCAGTGATGTCCTCTCCAGCTGCCCCACACGATCACAGCGCTGCTCGGACACAACAACAGGCCTGGCCCCCTCTCCTGGCAGCTGTCGCACCAACCACACGGCCTCTTAAAGGTGCACCTGCGCTACTTTTACAGTGGAGGGGCCGATACGTGCTTGTAACCATGGAGATCTTATCGTTTTGCCTGAAATGTTCCCTGTTATATCTTTAAATATATCCATCGAGCATTTACTCATCACGGGTGTTTTTATTGCTCAAAAATACAATCATTCTTTCTGTTAATAGGTGAGACTCTCCACAGATCTGAACTGTAAAGTAGCGTAGTGCTGTATCCTGCTTGTTTTCCTCGTGCAGTGGTAGAATGTAACTAAAAGTAACTGTAAGTAAAAGTAATAAAGTACTGTACTCTTAAGTAAAAATTTGAGCAAAATCTCTACATTTGAAGCCTCATGAAAACTCACAATCAGTGCAGAATACTTTTACTTTTTACTCTATAAGTACATTTTTAAAAGCGTACTTTGATACTTTTACTTGAGTAGATTTTTTCATGTCATACTTTTACTTTTACTTGAGTATTTTTCCTTTTTTTCCGCTCCACTATGCATATTTAAGTGACAAAACAGAGTACTTCTTCCATCGCTGTCCTCGTGATAGACAGGCTTAATCTATACTCTGGAAAATTCTAGACAAAGCAATAATGTTTCCATGGAGACAAGCAAGTGGCAGACCCTCAACTAGAAATGTTACGTAGTGCATTTTTAAGCAAATTTTAACCAAACCAGGACTGAGAAATAACACAAGTCAAGCTATTTTTACAGTAAGTGCATTGATTTAAGGATTTATTTTGTGTTTCTTTATAAACTCCATCAAGAAATTGTACTTTTCAATGTTCAGCTTTCACACAGGTTAAAACTAAGAGGGAAAATGAACATAAAGGACTTGGAAATAGCAGCCAAATCAACCATCAAAAGCACCAAACTCTTATTTATCTCAGGTTAAAAGAGGTATACATTTGATTTTGAATCGTTTGAGAATTTTTGAGAGATGTTTTCTGCATTTGAGAGACACGTGATACAAATTAGCGGATGTGGTTGGATCTGGCTGGTCAGACAAATCTACTGCAGTTACAGAGTAGAGGCGGGGGATTCAGCATAAAAATCATAAAGGAATCAAGAGTCAAGCTCAAATAAAAATAAAAAATACAAAAAGGCTCATATGACACAATTTTCTGATCTATGTTTTCGTGTTTCCTCATCACAAACAGACCTGGAGTTGTGTTTTGTTTCATTTACACATTTTAACACACAAATCCTGCATATTTATTCTTCTGTCAAACACTTCTGAAAGCACTCTGTTCCAGGAATACAGGAAGTGCTCCACTATGTTTTTAAAATCCATACACCTTCACTAGAATCATTTAGATGATATCAGTCCTACTACTGAACTCAAAGACAAAAGGAACTGTTAACTTGAAAACTACACTTCACACTGAGTTGGATATGTTATTTTGTTATGAACTAGTTCAAAGTTCAGTTCACAAATTTCAAAATGAACTAGCTTGTTCATAGCTCCCAAAAAATTAATTAGTTCATCATTTTGGGGTTGTCGTTTTTTTTCCAATGCGTTGAGCGATTATTTTTCAGTATCATTGCCAAAGCCCGTATAAAACCACAGACAGAAATTGATCAGTTTAACAATGAAACTATGTGTTAGATTTCATCTTCATATCAAAGTTTGAATCTTCATCCATCCAGGGTTCACATTGGTATAAATGAACATTAGTGAGTAGGATACGAGTGTGCAAATGACAAGGAAACTTCAATAGTCAGACATACTGTACATTCATATCTGATCCATACACCTATCCCCGCCCCCAGGAGAGTCTGAAATCTGCTGAAATCTACAAGACACTGACATGATACAGACAGAACAGAGACTCTTTCTGCAGGAGACATGTGCATCCATCCATCCATTTTCGTCCACTTATCCGGGGCCAGGTCGCGGGGGCAGCAGCCTAAGCAGGGACTCCCAGACTTCCCTCACCCCAGACATGTCCTCCAGCTCCTCCGGGGGAATCCCCAGACGTTCCCAGGCCAACCGAGAGACATAGTCCCTCCAGCGTGTCCAGGGTCTTCCCTGGGGCCTCCTCCATGTGCAGTAGATCACAAATTCTTCTATATTCTTTTTTGTTTTGTTTTGTTTCGATGATGCTTGTGGCAACGTTTGAATGTTCTTCCTCTAAATATTGCAGGTTCTTTACGGTGTGTTTAGCCCGGCTTTCATGTGGAACACTAAAGAAATGTGGCACCTATTGAACTAAGTTAAATAGAAGAGCAAGTCATTCACAGACAGTGTTGGGAAGGTGACTTTTAAAATGTATTCCTTTACAGATTACAGATTACATATCTCAAAATGTAGTTTGTAATGTAATCCATTAAATTTCTTAAAGTGAGTAACGTAATCTGAATACTTTGGATTACTTGATATTGTCATGCTTTTAAAAACTACATGAATGTAACAACCACATCCTGAAAACTCCTGTTTGTTCTCTTCAAATTGGCTGAGCCCAAGTCTCCATGAACAGGTTTCCTGTTGAGTAGCAAAGACCAAGATCTGAACATAAGATGTTTTGTTTTGTCTGCTTAAAGACAATAAAAAAACACTTTATATAAACATATTAAAAATATTATTGATAGAAAAATAATGTCTATATGAGATCATTGCTGCCTTAAAGTAAAGTAGTAAGTAAGTATTAGGTGTCATAATGTTTATTTAATAAATATATATATATATATATATATATATATATATATATATATATATATATATATATATATATATATATATATATATATATATATATATATATATATATCTTTCAGTACAAACATAAAGGTAAAAATCTGTAATATTGGATGTTTTTTACTCAAAATGATGCAGAATCAGATTATTAACGACGACGATTATTAACGACCTCGTCCACTGTGTGACTGACACCAACGTTAACAAGACGTTTCCATCGCTCTTATTGTGCGCGAAATAAAATATAAAAAAAGGTATATAGCCTAAAATGGACCAGGAAACCAGGAAAATACCAACATGTAATTCATTTATTTCAACAAATTAACTGTAACTGAATACAGTTACTCATAATTTGTATTCTAATTACATAACGCCGGTACATGTAATCTGATACTCTCCAATACTGTTCACAGACACCAGAATGAACGTGCTCACAGTTTGGTCATCAGGCAGTGATACAGTGCATTCTGTTCACGTTTACTCACGTTTACATTCATAAACATGTTCAGTGAACACATTCAGATACAACAGTGGCTTCATGACATCACAAAGTGGAACAGAGCATTTTGAGCTTTGGACAGAATAAGAATGTATAAATGAAACAAAACACAACTCCAGATCTGTTTTCGACGAATAAACAACATTCTAACATGACTTCAAGCTCACATGAGTTCATTTAGCGTTATATACTAGTAAGACCTTTAACTCTTTTACACGAGTAGTTTTTTGATCATTTACAGTAAGTACAGATCTCAACAAGTCACTCTTCCTCACTTAACACCACCCCAGAGTGAAACCGGTTGGTCTTATATCTCCCCGTATAGACCGTCTCCAAATGTCACCACACTGCTGACGCTGAGTGGTAGACTTCTCACTTAGCTTTAATGATGTTCTGTGGACTGCAGACTGCGCGGCGTTCACACCTCGGCGGATCTGTGCGGAGGTGTGAGAACGAAACACACAAGAGTCACTCCGAGCGGTCAAGCTACCTGCGAAGTGATCAGCGCTAATTTAACATGCTCACGCTCATTTACATATGCTGTGGCAGAGAGCTCCGAGGGTAACGGCGGCGGGATGAAGGTACGAGCATAGACGGAGTAAAGAAGTGGACTAAAGGAGTTTGACGTCACCCAGTCGAATGAAGCTCACCGAGGATAGCAGTTATAGAAAAATAACAAAATAAAAACTCATATAGAGGATCATATAGAACGGGTTAATACGAACATTTTAAGACCAAAATAACGAGGATGTCTGCAGCACTTACACAGAGAGGGGGGGTCAATTTCTCAATGTAAAGTCAATTGGAACAAAGTCGATGAAGCCAGAATTGCACCCCCATGTTCACTTCCTATTTGGTTTAGCTATGTCCATTTATATAGTTGTTTACAAGCTACAAGACACAGCAGAGATAGTGACCAGACGTCCCTGTTTAGCCGAGACAGTCCCAGTTTTGAGCCTGTGTCCCTGTCTCAGCAGATTTATCCCAAACCACTGATTTGTCCCAGTTTTATACAAGAAATGTCCCAGGTGTCCATATTTTTGACCAATCTGATCCTGCCAACAGTAAAGAGAGACATACATTGTCATATGTTTTGGTAAAATACAGAAAAACTGCTAAAAAATGACCAAAAACACAAAAAAATGTGACTATACTGACTCACATTAGTGCTGAGTGCAGAACACTTTTCCTTAATTTCACACTCGTTTCACAGTTTTATTATTACCAACCACAAACCGGGGATGTCCCAGTTTTTGATTTGGAAAATCTTGCCACCCTAAGCAGATAAATTGCTTTGTTTTAATTGAAAATAAATAGTAAGAAACAAGTGGGATTTTAAAACAATGAAATCATCCATCAAATGTTTCACAGTATGGCATTAAACCTTTTGATCATCATGGAGACCAAACCAGACCAAGTGACAGGTCAGATGTGGCCATAACGGCTTGTCAAAGTCTGATCCCGCTGGACCTCAGAAGCTCAGCAGGGTTGGGTCTGGTCACTACTTGGATGGGAGACACCGGGAAAATCAGGAGCCACAGGGGGCAGTCAGAAAAAATGATGTGTCCTTAGGCAAGACACTTCATCCTCATTGTCTAGTATGAAAGTGGTGTGTGTGTGTGTGTGTGCGTGTGTGTGTGTGTGTGTGTGTGAGTGATGGTGGTGGTCGGAGGGGCTGATGGCACAGATTGGCAGCCTCACTTCTGTCAGTCGGTCCCAGGGCAGCTGTGGCTACAGTAGTAGTTTACCACCACCTGATGTGGAGTGAATGAATAATACTCTGTAAAGTGTCTTTGAGTGTCCAGAAAAGCGCTTTATAAAACTGATGCATTATTATTATTCATTAATAGATCTGTGGAAAGGCGACCCCACTCACAGTCAGAATGCCTGATTTTTTTGTTGTTTTGTTTTGTTTTTTTTGAGCTTTAAAATCACCTGTAATTGAATAAATGTAAAGTAGAGCTGTTTAATGTCACACTGTGGAACATTCCAGACAGAGCAATGACATATCCATAGAAACAAGAAGGTGACAGACTCCAAAAAGTTACATAGTGCACCTTGAAAGAGCCATGAAACTCCCTCAAGAAGCTTTACTCCGCAAAATACTAAGCAAAATCTGAAAAATCCTCCAGAGTGGGCGATACCTAGAGGGTTGGCGGGGAGTAGTGGGTGTAGGGTGGTGCCCGGTGGGTCGGTTGGAGTGAGTGTGGGGCGGGCTCTGGAGTGGTGATTGACAGCCGACCGACAGCCATAACAATCCAACACAGAGCGGACATTTGTACTCAGATCACTCTGTTTCCTTTTTCTCCAGACATGGTGGTGCCCAGGTCGGGGCGAGGCTGAGAGGGGCTCCTCATGTACCGCCCATAGACACCAGTGCCTGTGCTCGTCGTGTTATAACCTGCATCTGACTCATCGCCGCCGTTAGTCCCACCTGAAAACTCAAATGTTCTGGCCATAGTTGATCCTAAAGAGACCGATACAGACACGACTTTTGACCAAATATGCACTAAAATGCCAAAATAATTCCAGGGATCAGTATACATTTCTATTTTAGACCCATTTACAAAGATAATCAGTAGAAAAAAGTGATTTTGGTGTTTTGTGGCCGTTTAGGACGGTAAAATCACTACAGAGCGGACCTCAAAACTCTAAAACCAAATCCCCCTTTTCCTGAATCCCACCTGGCCACTCCGGTAGGTCCCTCGCTCACTCCAACACCAGCCCTGTACAAATGAGTCCCAGGCAGGTGTCAACACGTGGAACCCATCGAGGAGCACTCACGCTGGGGGAGGGGGGGTGGTGGCGGTCAGGTCTGGGTGTCCTCTCTTGGCACGCTTTCACTCGGCACCTGTGGATGTGTACGAGCGCAGACCCGGGTCAAACGTAACCGCAAACAGCTGCTGGAAATATGAAAAACAAACAGCTCGATGAGGAGGTGTGAGTGTGGAGCAGCAGCGCGGTGGTCTAAAGGGAAGATGTGTTCGCAATTAGTGTTCAAAGCTAATATCAGAAAGACGGGCTACAGTCAGTCCTGAAGGAGCTTTTACAAATTGCTCCTGGACGCAGTCATGTTGGTTAAGAGTATCCACGTAGCCAGGTATTTACAAAGTACTAACAGACTTATTCATGGGTTTGAGCTTCCTGTTATATGTGACATTTTGAAGATTTTTGAAATGTTAAACATTATGGCAACAGTTCTATTTTTTTATTATTATTTTATTTTTTTACTTTATTCTGTGACCCCTGTGACCTTTAGATGCAGAGAAAAATACTAGTGATAGTTGCGTCTAACAAAACTTACAATTGATGATAATGATGCTTTGATAATCGTTTATATTTAGGGTGACCACCCGGACACCTTACCGGGGGTGGGAGGTGGGGCCTCGACATTGGGCTACAGTCGTCCCTCGATATATCGCGGTCTCGCCGTTTCGCAGATTTTTTTTGGTGCAATTTTTCATGCTTTTTTTTTTTTTTTTTTTTTAACAGTGTATGAATGCGTATTGTGTATTACGGGCGGGTAGTAATTACACCCAGGTGGGTCAGGACTAAACCAGGTCTAAACCAGGACTAATCTTGGACTTAAGAGAGAGAACGCCGAGCAGTTTGTCCGCAAAGCACGATGGGGCAATTGTCGTGTTTATCTCCATGAGGTACGGACATGAGCTTTCTCCTGCGTCACCTCCGAGCCCGTCCTGACAGTGAGTATTGGTTTAGTTCCGGTTTAGTCCTGGTTTACTCCTGTTTTAGTCCCGTTTTAGTCCTAGTTCAGTCCTGGTTTAGTCCTCTTCAGTCCTGGAATCAGCCCTAGGTTAGTTCTGGGTTAGTTCTGGGTTAGTCCTGGGTTAGTCTTAGTTCAGTCCATGCCGTAGGCAGCGCAAAATTTTAATGTAATCTTGAGTTAACGGGCGAGTGCAGTGTTGTACTGGGGGTCTCCAAAAATGGACTCGTGCAGGACTCTGTAGTTTTCATTACGGAATAAATAAATCTTGGGTTTGTTACATAAAGAAGGAGGAAAATAACAAAAGGACGACAGCAGCAAGAAGTTTTAAGAAGGATGCAAAAAGGGTTGTAACTGTCCTGTCTGAGAAAAGTGTATAAAGTGTGTGTTAAATGTGCATTTGCACTTTGGTATGTTGCAGACTGACCAACTGTTTGTGTCTCGCTCCTTCTGAGTCACAGAGCTACAAGAGATGCTCAATTTAATGGCCCAGTGACCGGTAATGAAAACCCGGACATTTCCATCACTTAAAAAAAAAAAAAAAAAACCTGGACACGCAGGACAGGACGTGAAAAACAGACATGTCCAGGTAAAAACAGATGTTTGGTCAACCTTATTTATATTGGACAGGTCCATCGTACCATTCGTTCTTTTGAATTTCACTTTAATGTAAAAAAAAAAAAAAAGATTTTGACCTCTATTTCCAATATTTCATTTAAAGTTTATTTCAAATAACACCAATCAAAAAACAGTCTCAGTGCATATTTCAATTTTGATATTTTATTCTCTCTGGTTTATTTGCTCTGGAAGTTCAAATTCAAAAGAATTTTTAGTCACAAATTTTTTTTACAGACACAATTTCAACAAGACATGAGGAGATACGAGGTTGGGTTAAACGAGACAAGATGAGATTTTAACATAAATCATAATCCCATACATTTCAAAATTCAGTTTCCAATTTTGACCTCACATTTGCCGCGTTTATATGAGAGCTTTAATTCCAAGTAAAAATTATTTAATTCTGAATAAAACTTAATTCTGCTTTAAAAAGACCATGTAAACACTTAATTCCTAATGAAAATGATTATTTGGAATGAAATTTAGTTCCGAAGTAAGTGGGTGGTTTATTCCAATTTTAAAGCTGACTGAATTTATTCCTGGATCATGTTTCACGTTTATTCTTCTTAAAAATAATGTCAGTCATTCAGTAAATGCTCGTTGAGTCGCCCTTCTGACGGACGATCCAGCTCCACCAGTCCTGACTTCGGACTTTCATCCACGTCTCTTTGGATTTGTGAGTGGGATGTGGGAGTGGGCTGAGGTAGGTTTGTCTTCTTCCTCCTTCTCCAACACTCTTCCCTTCTCCTCCTCAGCTGACAGACGTAAAGTGTGATGAGACAATTCTCCAGCTGCTGCACAATTATCATCAGAACCACTGCGGAAAAAGTTTGGATCATGTTTGTGTCCGTGGAGTAACGACAAACCGAGATGACAGAAAAGCCGGGAGCAGCTGAAGTGTGTGTTTTCTTCTGGTTGATGTAAATACATTTGTGTCTCTGTCCAATCAGAACCTTCCCCACCTCCAGACGTTGAGCCACATTAAATAAAGACAATTTAACGTGTTTTCCATGTAAACCTTAATTCAGAATTAGGTTACATTTAGACATAGGCAGGTATGTTGAGAAACGATTATTTCTCTCCATCAGCTGTGTGCAAATGAAACACATGAAAAGTGTTTCACCAGAAGAAATGTGACTGCTGCTCTGATGCTTCATCATCATCATCATCATCATCAGAGCAAAAGGGAAACACTCGTCGCACTTTTGGTGCATCAACTCCTAAAATTACATTTATCACTTTACACGCAAACACCAAACTGGAGTTTTCTAGAATCTCCACTCTAGTTCTTAGAAAGATTCATTTTCAGAGGCAAATTCGCCGTTTGTATGTAAAAGATGGGAACCAAAAAATGACCACCTTTACATGATGTTTTTTAATTCTCATTTAATTGTTCTGAATTAAATAGTTTGGAATTAAAATATTCTCCTTTGAGTTTACATGGAAATAATAAGGCCCCGTTTACTCGTACTCAGGTATTTTTAAAAACGGAGACATTTCCCTTCGTTTGTTCTCATCTTTTACACGCAACACCAAACAGGAGTTTTCTAGAATCTCCACTCTAGTTCTTAGAAAGATTCATTTTCAGAGGCAAATTCGCCGTTTGTGTGTAAAAGATGAAAACAAACGAAGGGAAATGTCTCCGTTTTTAAAAATACCCAAGTACGAGTAAACGGGGCCTTATTATTTCCAGGTGAACTCGAAGGAGAATATTTTAATTCCAAACTATTTAATTCAGAACAATTAATTGAGAATTTAAAAACATCATGTAAACGTGGCAATTTTTTGGTTTATTTGATTCAGTGTTGTTGTTTCCATTCTAGCACTGCTTTTTGGAACTATAAGAGATGTAACTCACCAACACGTAACCCTTTTATGTCCAGTCCAAATGCAAACACTTGGATCTTGAAATCTCATGAGATCAGTTTCTTCATGTGTGCTCCGTTTTTTGGCATCTTCATGGATACACAAAGGTGACGGACGCTGTACCAAAAAAGTTACATAGTTCACTTTTTAATCTGTACATATTCTCTAAGCAAGTCTGAACTGTGGCCTTGTTTAACTCGTCCAAAATGGTAGGAGACTTTTTGCACCAGAAAGACAAACTTTGCCAAAGCCTTAGTTACTTATTCAACTTTTCATTCCTCACCTGCACCCTGAGTTCTTACCTTGTGACATTTACACTTTAGTACATTTGAAAATCGTTGTTCCTCTTGTCTCTAGGTGTTACCCCACCTCCTCCACACTCCGCACCATTCCCAATTTACCCCAAACCCGCGCGCCACTGATCAACACTTTTTTTTTGCCATTTAGCGCTGTTTACATATTAGCTTCTCCTGCATTACCGACGCTACTGGAGGGATGGCGACGGCGAAATCAAAGCGCGCTCGCATCCCCCTTTGAAACGCGCGACTCGAATTAGCACTAAATATTTCAAGTAGCATCGATATCACAAGTTGCAGAGGGGGCCGCTAGCGTGCAGCTGTTTGGACCCCCTGCCCCGTCTCGCAACCTGCCCCCCTCCGCCCCTCCGTCTCTCTCTCTCTCTCACTCTTTCTTTCTTTCTTTCTTTCTTGTAGCCGGTCGGTTTTGAAGCTCAATTGTGCATTTTGCTGATAAAGTCGTGGAAAGTACTAGCGGCGCAGTTGCCCGGGTAACGCTGGTGAGGGCCGCTCCGCCGTAACTGCTTAATTTAGGGGAGCTAATTGCATTCCACACAGTCACGAAAAGAAAAAAAAACAACTTGGGGTGTATCGGGGGGTAATAGAAGCCCCAGCTGAGGAGGGAGGGGATGAGAAAGCCTGATAGACCAAACTCGGGGCGAAACGGTTCTCAGAATAGCTCAATGATGTCTGGACTGAAGGTGAGGTCGAAATTTTGAATGATCATGATGGGTAGAGCGGCTGGATTGCAGTGAGAAACACAAGAAAAGATGATGGAGGTTTGGCATGGTCCACAATTTTTAATTTCTTTTTTCAATTCTCCAAAAGTGCCAGTTCAAAAAAGTGCGGTGCAAAACAAAAAAGTGTAGGGAGGATAAGGAGCAGCAGGTCTCTCCAGCAGCAGGACATAGAATGGTACAATCAGGCGCCTTATATACTACTGGATAAAACCATTAAAACTCTACGGGGTGTAAAATAACCTTAGTTATATAAAACTAAGTTAAAATCCTCCAATAAAATACCCATAACCAAATAAACCATAAAAAACCCAAATACAAAAAATAAAACCCTAAAACTAATTCCTAATAAAACACAACGTGAATATCCCAATTAAAAATGAGTGCCACTCCCCCCCAATGTCCGCTGTGATGAGTCGGTCCGGAACTCTTAAAAGGTGTCTGGTTCCCCGGGGGAATCTTTTAGCCAGACACCTGGACAGAAGACACGGGTAAAAGCACTGACAAATAACAAACATGCACGAACATCCCATTCTCACACTCTAAAATATCTACATGACACACACGCAAACACACAACCCATTTAAAATGCGGCACATATATTGCACAATACCCAATTGTAATGTTCTGGTGGATCTCCGCAGACCGGCGGCCGCCAAACCAGGAAGTGCCCGTCCGACTTTTCACTTTTCTTCAAATAATAACAAAATGTTGGCTTAAAAATCTGAGATATTACAGGTCTGGAATTGACTTTTGTGACCTTCAAGCCATGTTAGAATGGTGTTACCTCCAAAAAACAGACCCAGATGTTTAAGTAACTCTTTATTATTAGTCTGTCTACATCCTCAAAAGCTCAGGATGCTCTGTTCCACCTTGTGATGTCATGAAGTGGTAATTTTCAAGATAACAGCTCCTTTTATTCAGTAGGGATGCCAATAGGCCTTTTTCACAATAACCCAAAGTCCCGCCAAAAGTTTGCCGAACTTCTGGTTAATGATTTTCTGTGGCAAAATGTGTGTGTAAATGTGTGTGTAAATGTGTGTGTAAATGTGTGTGTAAATGTGTGTGTAAATGTGTGTGTAAATGTGTGTCGTATTCTCCAGCAGCTTCATAAATCTGCCCCATCACCAAATCTTCAACCAACAAACTCCACAAAGAATAAACATTCTAACATGAACAATTTATCCACAACTATCAAGAGAAAAAGACCAAAACTTAAAGAAGAACAACGACCACACATTAGTGACAAACTGAACTAAACTAACATTATGGTCATGAAGAAAACAGAAGGAACTCAGACTGATTCTAAAATTAAAATTAAAATAAAAAATACATTTGTGCAGTTTGAATGCAAGACCTGTGATCTGTGAACATCTGTAGCATTCAAACTCCACAAATCTCTCTAATATCTACATCATAAAATCAAGTTTTTAATTTTAATTCTAGAATCAGTCTGAATGAAAAAGTTACTTATTAATGAATTACTTATTACTTCTGTTTTATTCATGACCATAGTGTTAGTTTTGTTCAGTGTGTGATCATGTTCGTGATGTGTAGTTGTTGTTTCCTTTAAGTTTTGTTCTTTCTTCTCTTGATAGTTGTGGATAAATTGTTCATGTTAGAATATTTATTCTTTGTGGAGTTTGTTGGTTGAAGATTTGGTGATGGGGCAGATTTATGAAGCTGCTGGAGAATACGACACACATGTATACACATTTACACACACATTTACACACACATTTTGCCAGAGAAAAACATTAACTGGAAGTTCCTCAAACCTACCAGGTGGGACTTCTGGCAATTGTGAAAAAGAGCTGAAATTATCCAAATTATTTAAGCGAAAGTGCATGGAGTTTAAAAACACTGTGGAGCACTTCCTGTTTTATCACATGACATCAGAAAGTGGACCAGAGTTTTCTGTTTGAGAGGAGAGCTCCAAGGTTTGAAACATTTAAACTACTTGTTGCAGTTCCAGATACTTCTTGTCCTTTTTTTTACACAGTTTTCACAAAACACCTGCCAAAATTCCTCATTACCTTTCAGCTTTTTGATATGTCAAGATTTGGTCAAGAGGAGAAGATAGAGAGGCTGAAGAGGCTGAAGAGGCTGACGGTTTTACTGCTGCGGTGAAGAAAGAAGCAGCAGAGAATGTACGTAGCCAAAATGCCAAGATAAAAACTCTGAAAATTCCCACGTACAAATTCCACACTCATTTCTCACCATCTTATCGCATTGATGTCACGAGTTGAACCAATGGCGTGCGAGTTGAAATCCGCACTCTTCTCCTCTTGTCTCCTCCATTCTTCCCCGAGTCTTTGAACCTCCACGAGAGGCCTGTCCCGTGGAGAAAGCATGCCCGCACCCCTTTCACCGTGCGGGCTAGGAATGATTGGTAACTGTTGAAGAGCGTGGAGGTTCCTGACCCCCAAGGCACTAGACCCAACTCGCAACCAATTATCCCCAGGTCCATTGGGGCGCTCTACGGGCACCCACTTATAGGACCAGACTGGTTTGTCATACCACTCTGGTATTGTGTTGTGCAGATGAAGTAGTCTGGTGCTGCTTTCAAGTTGGGATGTATTAAGTAGTTCTTTGAGTAACGAAAGGTATTGATGGTCTTTGCAAATCCAGGACCGTGGAGTAAAAATGCCTTCTGCGACTGCCAGCTGCAAGTAGGTTTGTCAAAAGTATCGAAAACCAGACACTAATCTGGACTTAAACTAGTACTGAAACTAGATACTCATTTTCTCAGGTATTGATACTAAAAAAGTCACGTTCAGGACAGAAATGAACCTTTCCTGAATAGTTTTAGAATGATCTTGAGCTGTATCAGAACAAGTTGAAGAGCACATAGATGAGTATTCGCCCAAGGACCACAATGGAACCTACTGGACCACTGAGAAATGACACAGATATAAAACCACATGGGAATATAAAAGAAAGTGCTACCATTTAATGCTGAAAATGATATTCTGCCATATAAAAAGTGTTCTTTATTATCATTGTTGTATCAGAATCGGTATTCAGTATCAAGTCTTTTCCTTAGTATCAAAATTGAAATTGGAATTTTAGTATTGTCACTAAGGCTGAGTATCATTCAGAAGATGCCTATACGATACATACCTCAATATGATATGATTATGGTTACGATACGATGTAGAGGTATGTGCCCACAGAGAATTGTAATTTGTAATCTGTGATATTTTGTCCCACTCCTGCCCACAAATCCTGCAAAATGTGAATGTTCACTTTCTTAAGCTCTATCAAACATGGAGAAGCGGAAAGGAATTGTCTAAAATGTGTACGAAATTAGACCACGTTCGCAAGTTTAGGCTGTTTAAAATGTTTTTATTAATGCCAAATAAAATATCCAGCACAAATGATGTATGATAGACAAACATGAATCATCCTGCTCCCGCGCTGTGTAGTCCCGCTCCTGCCTGCGCCTGCAATGAGCTTTCAAAATTTGTCCTACGCTGCACTGTTTTGCGTGGGACTTTAATACGATGCATATCTTGATACAGTGATCTTACGATTCCATACAATTCAATATGATATATTTCAAATCGATTTGATTTGTTCAATAAAAACTAAAAGGCTAAATCGTGTCTGTGATACTAAAAGTGTTTGTTAAACCACTTCTTGTGCAGAGCAAATATGAAGCACACTCATTTTAATCCACAAAAACAAGCACTAACAACTACTTTAATCCATTAAACAAGCGACAAAACTGTAGCTCTGTAAGAAAATAACCAAAAAATACTCTTGGCAATATATCACTGCAGCAGCCCACAATATCGATACTGTATCATCACATTAAACAATACAATATATTGATATTTCAATATTTTTGCACATCCCTGATTGTCACTAGTGATATATTACAGACATGAGTGAGTCAGAGTTGGGTGGAAAAATGGGTCAAATGCACAGAACTCTTTTCACACCAACGGCTTAAACCTTCACCCATCTTTACAGTAAATACGCTTTAGTGAAAACACTTATAAACAAAATAAATAAATAAAAATGAAGTTTTTTAAACGATATTTAAAATTCAAACTGGAATACCAGAATTAAACTGTTTAGAATTCACAATCTGGTTTGAGTTTTGCGTGTTTCTGTGAATAGTGTAAGATAATATTTTTTAACTTCTAAGAGAGTTGTAACAATACTTTCTCACATTCTGACCAAACTTTAAATGCAAACAAAGAAATTAGACCAAAAACTGATCAGAAGAAAATGTCTAGATATAAAATTATGATCTACAACGTTAGTCAAAATCATGATTCTGAAATTAAGTCAAATTCAACTTTCATTTGTCATTTCTATTGAAGAACATATAAACAGGACTTTTCCAACACATTTGTCTACATCTCCTCTTCTTCTTTTTTTTTTTTTTTTTTTTATGGACTATATTTGTGAAGAAGGGGGGGGGGGGGGGGGCACACTGCTGACCCCTGCCTCTCTCCACCCGACCTGTCCCCTTTGTGCTCTGTCACCCTGCCCCCCTCCCCGGGCCCCGAGTGTCCCCCCGCACCCAAAAGAACCCGGGGCCCGCTCCTCCTTTTCACGCCATTTTTCTCTCCCCTGCCACAACTGACCCCCCCCCCCCAAAAACCACCCAACACCACCGCCGCCCCCACCTACCCCTCCTTCCTTCACTCTCTCCGTTTCTTGCACACGAGTTAAGTTAGGAGGCAGGGGAGGGGGGGCGAGGGGCCGAGCATTTATATCGTTGCCCGGGAATGGAGACCCTGTGGCCCCCTTCTTTGTTGCGCGGGAGGGCGGGGCACTTTGGGGGGGGGGGGGGGGGGTACGTGGGGCGGGTTGGTTTTGGCCTTTGTTCCAGCCGGAGCAGTGGGCTTTGGTTCCCACACAATCACACACACACACACACACACGACCGCCCCATGACAGCGATGAGGTAATGTTTACAAAGCCACGGCCCCGCGCATTCATACTTTTATATTAGACAGAAGTGAGCAAAGAAAAATC
Organism: Boleophthalmus pectinirostris; assembly: GCF_026225935.1. Lineage (NCBI taxonomy): Eukaryota > Metazoa > Chordata > Actinopteri > Gobiiformes > Gobiidae > Boleophthalmus > Boleophthalmus pectinirostris. Next base: position 1,785,953 of record NW_026570994.1, on the reverse strand, counting down.
GATATATGTTCATTTCTTTTGGTCAGAGACAGGGATGTTGTTGTGTCAAAAATGTTAATTAAAGTTGAACTGTGTAACTCGGGGGTGTCAAACTCAAATTCACAGAAGCCAAAATTAAAAACTGGGACAGTGTCGTGGGTCAAACTAAATATTTACTAAAAATTTTCAACATCTACATGTTTTCTCTTCTTTCGAGATATGTAATGTTAAACCTTTTCTTCTTAAAATAAATGTTTAATAACAGTTTTACTTAAACACTGAATGCAGAATATAAATAAATTTTAAATAAACATTGTCTCTATAGTCGATCTGTAGCCAACAGGCAGTTCTAATACATATAATCTTGCGGGCCAAATATAATTATATTGCAGGCCAAATTTGGCCCCTGGGCCTGAGTTTGACATGTCTAGTGTAACTTTTCTGCTTTGTCAGGTATAGCATTAAATAAAATTACATATTTGGAACTGCAGGTGTTTGTATTGGTACTGAAAATCCTGGAGTCGTGTCTCTGACTGCTTGTGTCCATGGAGATAGATTCGATAAATATCATTGGCTGCGTTCACACTGCAGACTGAAGTGACCCAAATGTGACTTTTTTTGGCCCCTATGCTCCTGTATCTGATCTTTTAATGACAGTCTGAACAACATGGATGCGATTTTTTCAAATGTGACCCAGACCACTTGGATATGTGCTCCTGAAACCTAAAGGACTTTAGTTTGAAGGGCCAGGTCACATTCATCCCACCTACACGTCATCACAGCATGGTAACTAGCACCTGTTGCAAGCCAATAAAGCCCAACATCAATGCGTTTGCTCACTGAAATAGGCCACCGAAGACATGTTTCCTCTCGCAGAGAGTGGTACAAGTAGATGCTTACACAAATGTTCTTCTCGCCAGATGAAAATTGTGTCTGAACTCGGTGTCAGTGAAGCAGTGAAGCACAGATCAATCCTGTCACTCTTGGCTGCAGCTCAACACTCACACGTTCCTTTCTACGGACGTCGCTGCCACTGCCCCACAAAACTCCACAGCCAAAAACCTCGTACTTCTCCTTCCTAATCTCCTCCTTAAAACCAATAAGCTGTACATGTTCTGCCTCCGGCACGACAGCAACTTTAACCCCTAAATGTGTATAGATGTATATAAAAAATGTTTCGTGTGTGTTTTGCCTTTAAGTAGATGTTAAATTAAGTTGGGGTTATTAATTTGACTATAGCAAAAATAAATAAATAGAAATTTGGGTGTGTTGCAAATTTGCGACAACTAAAAACAAGTGCTTGCCAAAGGTTCAACACTGAGAGTATGCAGCCCTTATCTCGGCGTATATCTTGATCCAAATGGTTTGGTGCATATTTTTTGACAGTCGGCGTTTGGGGGTTAAAATCTCCAGGTGCTCAATGCTGCGTCCATGTTTAAGATCGCTGTGTGTGACGTCGTCGTGTCCTCCAATGCTCATGCGGGACACTTTTGGGGCATTTAATGTTCACACTGGAGATCACACACAAGTCATATTTAATTAGAAATGTGAACAACCTCGCAAAAACATCAGAATTCACAAAAAAATCCAACTTGAGCATTAAACCCTGCAGTCTGAACGTAACCATTGTTTGCAACATTACACACAAAGGAATAACCGTGGAAACAAGAAGGTGGCTGACACTCCACCAGAAAAGTTACATCGTTCAACTTTACCTAATATTTCTTCACCAGTCAAAATGATCATGAAACTTGCTGGATGTAGCTAAAATCTCCATATTCTGTTACATAATAAGATGTAATAATCACACTTTCTTACATTTTTATCACTGTTATTAGATGAATTCACAGTTTAAAGCTTTTATATTGTTTTAATTGGATTGGAAAGCGCTTAGGTCACTTTTTGTTGCTGCCTCTATAAATAAAGACTGATTAATGGATTGATTCAAAGTTTCCAACCAATAATAACATATAAATGTGCAAACCAGGTTTAAGTCATGTTCACAAATAGAGGATCTTTCTGGTAGATGGAGATTGTGTCGCCATACCCTCGACAAACAGAATTTTCAGTTAACCTAATGGAGATTTTAAAGGCCCCCACACACTACAGGAGAATTTGCCTGATTTTGGCTGCGATGTGCTTCTCCCCTGTGTCTTCATGTGTGATTTTGAGGCCGCTGTGCTCCTCGTGTGTGTGGTGTCAGTGTCAGATCAGCGTCAGGGGCAGAGGAGTGATGGACACAGAGACACAAGATACAAACTCAGGAAATAGCAAAAATAACAAGAAGACTTTATTCCTCACCTTTCGTAAAGTGGTAAATTTAAAATGCAACATCTCACCCACATTATCCATAGAAATTGTCCTCCACAAATAATGACCCCAGTCCACAAAACAGTGCTATTAATCCAGTTTGAAGCATTCTTTAAAAGTAAAAAGGTGGGAGTAGTTCCTCAAGTGTGTCTGTTTACATCCACACGGATCAAGGTGAAGCTGCAGATTAGTGACAGTGACTCTATTTCCTGTGGACTTTATCTCCAATATTTTCTGCTTTAAAAATCCTGTATCTGAAGTTTTGCACCACATTTCACAAATAATAATAACACAGTTTTGACTTGTGTCTAAACTAGAAGTGCAGAGTCTGATCTTTGAACACTTAAGAGACTCAGAGCGACTGGTTTTACTGTAGACAGGAAACATCTGACGTGATCGTGCTCACAACTTTATATCCTGATCCCACTGCAGTCTTTGAGATCACAGATTTTAAGTCTTTTAATATTCTCCTCGTGTCTGTGGTGTGCACTTTTTGTCGCACGTTTAAAAATCGTTTAAGACCAAAAAATCCTGTAGTGTGTCTCTTGAGGTCAAAATCAGATCTGTCTGCATCATTAAATCATTTTACAGTGTGATAATCAGGAAGTGCGAGTTGGCATACTAGTAGTCTGATAAGGTTCATTTGGTCTTCTGATAATTTATGTTATTAGGTTCTTTTTTCAGACCATAGGTTTGTTTTCATACCTGACAGTTTGGACTGCTCAGTGGTCACGTGATGTTGCTGTGACGTGTCGGTCAGCTGATTTATACAGGATTTCATGATTTATTTTTCAGGTTTTCATGATTTACAGCTGATTTATACAGGTTTTCATGGCATACTAGTGTTGTTAGCATTACAGTGACGTCAGAACTTCACTGTCGCGTCTAAAAGCTCTGAAAAACTCTTCTAAACTCATCGTTGTGAATAATTGTGACGTTTAAAATGCACAAGGTAGTAAGGAATAACTTTGGAGCATTGCAAAATGTAAAAAATGACCAGTTTTTAACACAGTAAAATTCAGATACAGCGCCCAGCTCTGTTGTAGTGGAATAGTTGAGGTAAGTTTGAAATGAACTCACTAACTTTTAATATATTTTTAGCCAAGTTTTAGTTTAGAACAGATTGCGTCAGTTTTAGACAAGACTCTCTCTCCATCTCTGCCTCTGGACATAGAAGCCATGTTTGTGCAATTTGTCAAACTGTGGATTGGGCTGCTACATTTGAGACATTTTTATAAGTTCTATTTTTCGACCCAAACTTAAATTGCCACTATATTTTAAGTTAAGTGCTGCGTTTGGTGCAGGAGGTCAGTGGTTCAGTTCTCCATGCAGCTCCAAAAATGGCAAGAAGCAAGAAGGTTGTGGGTTAGATTTCATTCCACAGGCCATAAGACTTAACTTAACAGCAGCTGCTCTTAAAACTTTGTGAAATTAGAGCACAAGTCATTTATAAATTAGCATGTTATTTAATGTTTAAAAGCACTTCTGGTATTAACTCTGAGCCATACCGCAATTAAGTGTACCTCTGAGAAATGTACACATCATTCCTAAATCTTAAAGAATAACTATTGTCTAAAAAGTATAAATAAGTACTTTTGGGGCTTTTTTAATGTTAAACTATATAGCATTAAATGTATTTAACACCAATATACAATAGAGAAGCAGGTAATGGTAAATAGTCACATTTATAAATGGTCACATTTTTATGCAGCACTTTTAGATCTTCAAGGCTCAAACAACAAGGAACCACTCGCACATTCATACACCAGTGTGTGCAGACACTGGGGGTGAGGTGGGTTAGGTGTCTTGCCCAAGGACACAACAATAGCATTCATCTGTGGGAGCTGGAATCACACCAGTCAATCTGTGGATCAGTAGACTTCTTTTTTTAAATTTTATTTTATTTGAGCAAATTGTTACACAGTGTATCACAAGAAGGACATTTTAAGGATACAGGAGAAAATACTCAAATGCTCAAAAGGAGTTGGCAGAAGCAAAACCTTAACCACTCAACTGAGGATGTTTCATGTCGAGAGCAGGATTGGGACCACCAACCATCAGAACAGTGGACAAAATGCTCTACCAACTGAGCTACTGTAGCACTTCTCCACCTTCAAAGCACTTTACATGAAGGAGGTGCGGTGGGTCATGCCCAAGGACACAAAAACAGCATTCATCTGTGGGAGCTGGAATCGCACCATCAACCTGTGGGTCAGTGGATGTGACAACTCTGCCAATGATGTTTATATCGAGAGCGAGATTCGAACAAACAACTGAGCTACTGTCGTCCCTCAACAGACCAAGTCACAGGTCAGATCTGTGGAAAGGTGCAGATCTGACTTACATTTTCAAGCACTAAACCACTTATAACTGAACACTGAATAATGATGTTTAATGCAACACTTATACTAGGCCTGGGGTTTCCAACCTGTAGCTCAGGAGCTGCCAGTGGTTCTCCATAAGTGTGGATCCGGTTGAATTCTTCTGTCCAATCCCGACCCACATCTGACAGAGCAGTGATCGAATCTGACCAGAGCCCAACAGGGATTAAGATATTTGTGTCCGAACCAGACACAATTAAAATCACACTATTTTCATAAGCCTAATGACACATGAAGGATATTGTTTATGTTCTTCTAACGGGCACAGGTGCAAAATACAAACTCAGAATATAGCAAAAATAATGATTAGACTTTATTCTTCACCTCTTGTAAAATGGGAAAATTAAAGTGCAACATCTCATCCATCCATTTTCTTTCTCTTATCCGGGGCCGGGTCACGGGGGCAGCAGTCTAAGCAGGGATTCCCAGACTTCCTTCACCCCAGACACTTCCTTCCAGCTCCCAAGGTGTTAACAGGCCAACCCAGAGACGTAGTCCCTCCAGCGTGTCCTGGGTCTTCCCGGGGGCCTCCTTCTGGTGGGACATGCAGGGAACATCTCTCAAGGAAGGCGCCCAGGAGGCATCCGGAACAGATGCCCGAGCCACCTCAGCTGGCTCCTCTCAATGTGGAGGAGCAGCGGCTCTACTTCCGAGCTCCTCTAGTGTGACTGAGCTCCTCACCCTATCTCTAAGGGAGGAAAGTCATTTCGGCCGCTTGTATTCGCGATCTCGTCCTTTCGGTCATTACCCAGAGCTCATGACCATAGGTGAGAGTAGGAACGAAGACTGACCAGTAAATTGAGAGCTTTGCCTTTCGGCTCAGCTCCCTCTTCACCACAAATGTCCGCATCACTGCAGACATTGCACTGTCAGCATCTCATCCACATTATCCATAGAAATTCTCCTCCACAAATAATAACATCCAGTACACAAAACAGTGCTGTGAATCAAGTTTGAAGACTTTATTGCCAATTTTTTTATGCTTTTAAAGGCTTCTAAATGTACATCTCTTTCTTAAATCAATTTCTTGCAAACACTAAAACGAGTTTGTTTTGTAAAAATAGCTCACCGGCAGAAAAAGGTTGGAGAGCCCTTTACTAGGCCTAACTAAACTGATGAGAATGTTGTTTTGGAGATACAGAGGCTACTCCCTGACGGTCGCTCCTGTCTCCTCCTCGGTGTCTTTAAGCTGCTGTCCTGTGAGGATCCCCGTTAGAGTTCTGGTGTTAGATGTTTGATAGCGGCGCTGGTATAATGCAGACCATTGTTGAAGTTAATCCCGTACACTGATATGACGAGAACTCAGTGTGTGTAATGTGTGTAACCAGGATCCCAGTCCTGACCCGGTCCTGGATTTATACTCCACACTGGGATAAGAAGGGTTAATCCAGGAAAGGTGTCCGGGTCAAATGCAACATACTGGACAGCTTAAAGGTTTATCTGTAGGTACATGTTGGGTTCAGGGCTTATTTTTTAAAGGTGCATTGTGTAGCTTTTCAGATGGGATTCTTTTCAGATCACCTGTTTGTCTCCATGGAAACGCTATTGTTTTCATTAGTAGTAAACATAATAGTAACAAAGGCTACGTTCAGACCGAAGGGCTTAACGCTCAATTCGGATGTTTTTGTGAAATCCGATGTTTTTGCGAGGTCGTTCACATTTCCAGTTAAATGTGACTTGTATGTGACTCCAGTGTGAACATTAAACGGTCCAAAAGTGTCCCACATGTGACACTGGAGACACGACGACGTCAACCGCAGCGAGCGTCTCTGTGTTTACAGAAGTTGTCCAAACATGGACGCAGCATTGAGCACCTGGAGATTTTAAAGTTCCTCTTGTACCGGAGCCAGAACATGAACAACTTACTTGTTTTAAGGAGGAGATTGAGAAGGAGAAGGACGAGGTTTTTGGCCGTGGTGTTTTGTGGGACAGCGGCAGTAACGTTCGTTGAAAGGAACATGTGGATGTGGAGACGGAGCCAAGAGTGGTGAGTGGAGATGTGCTTTGCTTCAGTGACACAGAGTTCATTAAAAAATTTTACCTACTTCAGCGCAGAATAGTGACGTTTGTGTCTTGTTGATAAGGTGTAGGTGGATGAATGCACTTTGACCGTTCACACTGAAGTCACATGTCAAAAGATCAGATATGTATCAGTTTCAGGAGCACATATCCAAGTGTCCTGGGTCATATTTGAAAAAATCAGATCTGTGTGTCTGTCATTAAAAGATCAGATACAGGAACATAGGGGCCAAAAAATTGGATTTGGGTCACTTCAGGCTGCAGTCTGAACGCAGCCATAGACTACAACACATTAAATCATAAACGAAAGGGTTTAAGCTGAAGTCAAAAGTTCTTCTAACTCCAAACTTAATTAAACAATGACAGAATTCCAAGAAAGAAAAGCAACGTCTGAACAGCAAGTTTGCATTTATTATTTCACTTATGACTTACTGTAAATATGAGAGACAAAATACAAATTAAAACAAACTAAATTTAATGCATAATTCGTTCATTTCAGAGCTCTATATCTTTCAAAACGTAACATTTTATACTCTTTTTTTTAAAGGCTTCTACGGTTTTAAACCTTTTAGACTACAGTTTTTTTGCTTGTTTAGTGGCAGGAAATTTGTTTACTTATTTGACTTTTTCACAGTTTCTGTGGAATAAAATTAGCTTGTTTCATATGAACTTTGCACAAGAAGTGGTTTAACACAGACTTTTAGAATCACAGCCATGATTTAGCCTTTATTTTTTATTGAACAGTATTGAATCGATTTGAAATATATATCGTACTGAATCGTACTGAATCATAAGCTCACTGTATCGAGGTATGCTTTGTATCGTGGCCTGTGTATCGAGGTATGTATCATATCAGTAACTTCTAAATGATACTCTGTCCTATTACTGGTCGTTATTAGCCAAAGAATGTTTGAGTTTTTATTATGCAAATCACATCTCATTGGTGATGAAGTTTAATGCTGTATCATGGAACATTCCAGTGCAGAACACCGTTTTGTGAAGTCTCCCCACATTTATTCTAATATTAATTCATAACAAACATTACCGTACTTTTCAGACTATAAGTGGCAGTTTTTTTTTCATGTTTTGGGTGTTTCCTGTGACTTTTACTACGGTGTGACTTCTATATTAAAATGTTTGAGTGAAGTGTGGAGAGGTTCTAGTCTTGTGTGTGAGTATCTGCTGCTCCTGTTCCTCCTGTACCACTGTCACTTCACTCTACTGCACATGTCTCCTGCAGAAAGAGCCTCTGTTCTGTCAGTTCTGTCTGTATCATGTCAGTCGATCGCACCATTACTTCTGCACCACTGAACAATTTAACATTTAAACAAACTTATAAAGACGACCGAGAAAACTGAACACAAATGTCCCCAAAAAGAAAATCAGATTTAGCAGATTACAAACTGCAAGTCGTGAAATCTGCAGCTGAAAACAATAATCGAGCAGCAGAAAGAAAGTTTGGAGTGAAAGAGAAACTTGTGACACCGGGAGGATGCACCATGAAACTTTCCTGAAGTCACTGGATGGATGGACAAAGTCTGGACTTCAGTGACACTGAAACCATCCTGTCGGGATTCAGAAAGACCCGAATAATTCTAACTGGAACTGATGCTGAGTCTGACGACAGCGACACAGAAGAGGAAGCGACTCTCCGTTAGTTATTACTATAAGTTTGATTGACTGATTGATTTGATTGATTGATTTAATAAAATAAATTTCCCAAAAAGTGCGAATTATAGGTGTGACTTATATATGTTTTTTCTTTCTTTCTTCATTACACATTTTTTGGCTACTGTGACTTATACTCCGGAGCGACTTATAGGCGAGTTTCAGCTGACGTCATTGTTATTAAAAGCCTGTGTTGCATGCTGGGAAATATTTTGGTTGGAGGCAAGAAACATGACAGCGGTCAAACACAGTGCGTAACCTCACGTATTTATCCCTGATAATGGTAAATTCCTGCTGCATTATCGGACGCACAAATAGAAACACGGAAGAAGGAAAATGTCTTTTTCGTATTCTGAGTGAAAAGAACCGCTAACGGTGAATTAAACGGCTTTCAAACATTCACAGAGCAAACGTAGAAGATCCTAACAAACCGTGGACTCCAACAAGTTCAACAACACATCGAGACTCTTGGAGGTTTTCATCTTTTCTGCTGTGAATGGCCCAGGAGTTTCCACCAAGTCATTGTGGATATCGCCCAAGTGAATATTTGTCCAGGTAGTTGGTGATTCTGACCAGAAATTTGGTTTGTTCCACCTTTTGTAGGGTTTGAAAAGGGTGATTTGTCGTCCGTCGATGTTTATGACCAATTTCTGGTCAAATGGTCTTGGGTCCTCTGCCGTTAGAGTGGATAAATAACCGGGATCAATACCCTTTATGTGCTTTCTCGCTCCGTCCGTCATGTTGAATTAGTGTGTCTTGCCGCTGACCAAAATAATTCCCAGCATGCAAAAAAACTCGCCTGTAGTCCAAAAAATACAGTAAGTAGAATGCATAAAGATCAATTTTGGACTTGTTCCTATCTCTCGTCATACAGCTTGTTACCTTTGCCTCTCAGCCAATCAGGTTATTCATATAAATACACTCTCTCTCCCCTCCTGTTTCCTGTCATTGAAACTACAAACCTTACCACACCTCACCACAGCAGCAGAACCATCAGCCTCCTCAGCCCCTCCATCTCCTCTTCTTCACCAGTACCAGTGTTCAGACCACAGAGGACATTTTATCAGTTGTACCCTCTGAACATTTATATTAAACTTTTGTATTTTGTGAAAACCCGTTTGGTAAAAATGTTGTCATGAAAAATAGGTGAAATCTCTTGGTAATCATCAAAGTAGTACTTCAGAATTTGGTAAAGTGTTTATCTCCTAATACCTGAAGAGAAACAGCCAAACTTTGCCAAAAGTAGGTTGCAAATTTCCTCTCCAAAAATTGGATTCTGAAAAGTTTGGAAAGAAATCTAATTAGTGCATTCAGGTCAAGATATTTTCAGGTAAAATTTCAAAATGATTCTCCGTAACCCATAAAAGATTCACCTGGGAAAGATGGGGGTCAGTGTAGGGCACAATAACTCATTCATCTGCACAAATATCACCTGTTAGTCTAGAAACTCTTTGTTAGTGGGTTATGGAAAAAAAAAAGAAAAACATAAATTAAACACGAACAAAGTCTTAAAATCTGATTGTGACAGAAATACCACAGTAGAGTCCTTGGAGAGTTGAATTTATTGTCCAGGTTCAGTACCATTTTAGCTTTGGTGCTGTCCTTTTAATGTTTAAAGAGCACTATGTAACTTTTCTGACCACCTTGTCTCTATGGAAATGTTCCACAGTATGGCATTACAGTTAACAATCTCCATGGAGACAAGCAGGTTATGCAGTGACCCAGTTCCTAGTAAGAACGCTTGTTTTGCATTCAATTATTTTAGCTACAAACCCCTTTAATAGAATAAATGTAAGATCAACATCATTGAAAAGTTGTGTATGGCACCTTTACGTTACCTGTACTTTTCTTTTTTTTTTTTTTTTTTGATAATGAATTATTTTTATTTCTCCTCAACCTGGATGTAGGAGTCAAAAGCAGAGCTCTGATTGGTTGTGCTCACACGGTCCATCCCAGTTTCTTTTCACTGTCTGAGAAAAGCTGTTGTCATTCACATATTCCAGCTTTAAATCAGACCTATTAAGCAAAATGATTTTTTTTAAAAAACATTTTAACAGTTCCCCTTCTCATTTACACTCTGGGAATTGTATTTAGAGTGATTTGTGCATGTTTGAATAATCTTCATTCTCCTTTATTCAAGACATCTTTGCTTCGATCTGCCCTCATTTTCACCACAGCACACGTCCACTTCTCTGTACTTTAGTTCATTCTCCAATTTTATTTTCTTAATCAGTGTGTTACATCCCCTTTGCTAGGGGAGAAAGGGAAGTAACAAAAAACCCAGGATGTTAAAGGTTTAACTAAAAATTGTGCATTTATTATTTACAGTGTAAGGGAAGACAAAAAAACAACAGGCAATTAAGGTGAAAAATAAATAGGAGTTAAACAAAATAATCTAATAAACTAAAGAGCCCTAACTAAATACAATTAGAATCTACTCAAGGTTTACTGCAAACAAAAAAGGTGTCTCAACGAACTAAACGAGGCAATAGCCAGCAATATAACAAACTGAGACAACCCAACATCAAACAAAAGTGGCGATCTGGCCGCAGTGATCCAGTCGCCTCGAGCAGGCGGAAGATGGTCCCTTTTCAATCCCCTGCTGTTACAGGTGGCATCCGCGGATTGGTGGGAGCGCAGGGCTGAAGGGCCAATCGCTGACGCGCTGCGATGCCAGCCTCCGTCCCGCGTCGGGTACTCCCGCGCATCCGGGTCCAGGGCTCGCGTACCGGGAGCATCATGCGGAAGAAGAACAGGAGTACTTTAAACAAATATCAAAGGGCCGGGGCCCGTAACACAATGATACATGTAGTGTTGCAAAGACATTTTGTTATATTTTTTTAATCCACTGTTACCTCTAGTGTGATCTGCAGGTATCCATGGGAACCATCCAGGAGGTGCTGACAGCTGCATGCCTCTTTGTTGTGATGACGTTTACGGAGACATCAATCAGTGGACTTGTTTCTTTTTTTTAAGTCCTTTTAGATCAATATTGTATTGTTTAAAATGTGTAAATTATAACGTAATGACAAAAGCACAATATATCTTCGTTACAAGTGCACTGTATAGCGTTTCTGGTGGAGGATTTGTTACCTCCTTGTCGCCATGGAGACGTTGCTGCTTTGTCCAGAATGCTCCACAGTATTACATTAAAAGTATCTAACTCCATGGAGACAAAAAAGTGACCCTACCAAGCCAAGTTGCACGTCAGATCTATGGAGAGGCGACATTGCTCAAGTTTTTTTTTTTTTTTATCCAAAAAAAAAACACACGTAATTGAACGAATGCAGGATTGATGAGTTTAATGCTACTGTGGAAGAAAAAAAAAAATCAAACCCTCTGTCAGAAAAGAGTGAAAACTTCAGGGTTAAATATTTCATTGTTGTTGTTTGAGTTGTTTTTAAAAGTGTTATTTTAAGTATTTGAAAATTAATTGGGAGTTGGAGTTGGGGTTATTTGCCAGAGTTGATATGGCTGAAGTTAATTCAACTTCCCTTAGTGTTAACTTCAAACTCCTGCGAGAGAAGACCAGTTTGAACCAGTTTTGTTCATCATTTCATTTTAAATTAAATAAAATTGAGTGTACAAATAAAACATCTCTGTGTGTTGTTTAGCTAAATCAGGATAACCCGACAAAGTGTTATCCGTTTACTCTGAAAATGTTAATATAACTCTTGATTTCAGGTTAAACAGGAACTTAGGTTCAGTGTTACTTAATGAACATTTCCAAAAACGTTAAATTAACTCTAGAACAGACTGGACTCATATAAACCCTGAGAAAATGTTCAAATTGATTGTGTGAGAGTCAATTTTAACCCTGCACTTTTTACTATGTACACTGCCCTCCTCCAACCCCCCATATACTCACATTTACAATTACAACTAGACAATCGCGGCTATTTCCTCCCGTAATCGCGTCTCGTTATGATAAGGATGTTACTGTCTGCCGAGGTGAAGTTACATTCTAATAAAGCCGGGCCCTTCGTAATGCAATCTCAAATGAACGCGTAATTGCTGAGTCTTTAGTGGCGAGCGGGCCGGTGTGTAATTCAATCAGCGGCCGGCTCCGTACTGTACAGCTGAAAGGTCTGTTATCGCTCTGGCACGATGAATAGGCCGGTCCAATGCGGGTAATTAGACAAAGGAGAAGTCAGATATGGCCGTCTGGGGTGTATTCAACTGGACCAGAGAACGGTCTGTGAGTGTGTCTGTGTGTGTGTGTGTGTGAGACTCTGAGAAATGGTGGAACAAATTAAAAATAAAAAAATCCATGACATATTTGACAAAACAAAAGTATGATATTAATCCTTAAAGAAGCGCTGTACCTGATTATTTTCTGTCCAGTTTGCAGTGATTCAAAGTTATTCCTCACTTACTTTATGCATTTTGATTATGTGTTTGCCTCCGTGATAATACTAACAGCGCAGCAACTAGCCTGCTAACAGTGCACTTCCTGATTGACAATAAAACACTAGATGTAATGTTCCAGAAATGGCACAATACATTTTATATTTATTCAATTACAGATTTTTATATCGAAAACTTCAGGGAGAGAAAAGCAGGGGGGAAAGTACATAACCCTGTGGTCTACACCGGGGCTAAACCAGGTCTAAACCAGGTCTAAAGCAGGTCTAAACTAGGTCTAAACCAGGTCTAAACTAGGGCTAAACCAGGTCTACAACCAGGGACTAAACCAGGTCTACACCAGGACTAAACCAGATCTAAACCAGGTCTAAACCAGATCTAAACCAGGTCTAAAGCAGGTCTAAACTAGGTCTAAACCAGGTCTACACCAGGACTAAACCAGATCTAAACCAGGTCTAAACCAGGTCTAAAGCAGGTCTAAACTAGGTCTAAACCAGATCTAAACCAGGTCTAAACCAGGTCTAAACCAGGTCTAAACCAGGTCTTCACCAGGACTAAAGCAGGACAAAATCAGGATTATTTCAGTTCTAAACCAAGAGTAAACCAGATCTAAACCAGGTCTACACCAGGTCTAAACCAGAGGAGCATAAATGGCATTTGTTTATCCAAAATCCAGAAAACTTCACTTGTGTATTTAGTCTCAGATTAAACACTGACGCACACGTGAGTCGAGAACGGACACTGCTACACGCTTTTTCACTATTTTATTTCTACCAACCGTCCCAACTCGGGTGTGTCCCAGTTTTTAATTTTGAGAATCTGATCATCTTAAACTAGCCCAACTTTTGCATGTTTCCAGTCGAGCATTTCTCACACGAGTACATTACTTCTCTCTGTTTTTTTTTTTTCCTTGATATATTTGTATTTTTTTTCCCGTGTACAGCTGCATCTCCTTTTGTGAGTTCCCCGTGATCCGTGGGTGGTCAGTTAGTGAAGCCATCATTCAAACGGAGGTTACTGCTCATTGTGGTAGTCGTCTTGTCCGCCGCATCCATCGCCCACGGGTGCACCTCAGCTGTTCTCTCCCTCCTCGCCTCCTCCTCCTCTTCCTCACTCCTCCTCTTCATCGCTCGCTTTGGGTGCTGCTGTTGGGTGCCATGGGAGGAGCGCTTCTTTTCGAGCCGCTTCACTGTTGTCGAAATGGATTAGCCGCTTGACGTGGGAGCTGTTTGTACTACTGTCTTTGAATGCACCACCACTGTACGGCCCCCACCCCGATCCTTCTCCCTCGCTCTCAAAATTTTTAGATTTTTTTTTTGGATTGTTGGCGGTGGGGGCCGGGGGAGTGGCTCATTAGATGCCCAACTTCGCACCTGCCCCCAAAATATCTCCCCGAAGCTACAAAATAGAAGCTTCCGTTTATGTTTTTTACATCTGTACTTTCCTATAAACGTTCTCTTCTAACAGTTTTGAAGGACGGTCAGAGAGGTTAAGTCCAAGGCATCATCTACTTTGGGCTTGAGGTGGGGTTAACCTTGAACAATTTGTCAGTTAGTTATTTTCAGTTTAGGCAAGTTTATGATCTTTACATATTTGCAAGTCCCAGACAAGTGTTGATAGAATTTTCCAGACCAACTATACCAAAGTCACTACTTTCATGATACCAAGTTTTCTGCCAATTTTCTGAAATCCATCCATCCACTAAGAGGAAGAAAATGGATGGATGAATGGATGTCTGAAATTTTTTCTGAAATCCTTACAACACAAAAGATGTTGGACTACTTTCTGGAAGTGTCATTTTACCTGCATTTTATGGAAATAAAAATTTAAAACCATACTCTAGAACACTGTCATTATAGATATATGAGTTTAATGCCGTACTGTGGAAGATTATAACCAAAGGAACAGCATTTCCATGGAAACAAGGAGGAGAATGCTAGCCTGATTCATCAGCTGTATTCACTTCATGGAAACAGTCTGACCTCGCAGCATTAGGATTCGTTCGCTCGGCGGTAGGTGGGTACTTTTTTAATTTAACCAATCGTGCTGTTTGGTCATGACGTATGTAATGTGCCGGAACTCTCAGTGGTGTCCAAGTAATTGCCGGCACAACAGCAAACAAAGCAGCAAGTGAAAATCCTCGATGTCAGGAATCGTTGCCAACACAGAATGTCTGTCTTCGTCTACATCCATCTCGACGCTTTGTTTACTGTTGTGTTGTTCTACAAAAGGGACACAGACAGATGCCACGAGTTTGACGTCATGGCTTCACAGCTCACAGCTGATTGGCCGGTGCACCGTCTACAACTTCTGGGGCTCTTGCAAACTGTTTATTCCTGACCTAGTCTCTGGAGAGAAGTGAAATTGAGCGGTGGCACTAGGTGGCGCCAGCCTGGCTAGGAGAATGCCCGCTTACAGACCAAAATTTTATGTTGATACAATAAATTTTGAGCCTTCTTTATCATTATTATTAGTTTGTACGACCATAAATCAAAACAAAACAAAAATTTTTCATTCTCATTATGGTTTATTTTGTACAATCATAAACTATAAACATTAGTGCTCTCATTAACATTATTATTAGTTTGTACGACCTAAAAAATACGATAAGAACTAAGGAAAAAAGTACATGTTTATATTTCTGTTAGAAGTTAGTGTTAGTGTAGAGTATAAACCATGAGGTGCTGAAAGATAAAGAGCTCTGGAATGAATGAATTATACATAACATTTTGTTTGTTTTAATTAATATTTTGTCTCTTATATTTACAGTAGTTCATACGCTGCTTTTCTTTCTTGGAATACTGTGATCGGGTTTGGTGTTAAAAGTACTTTTACTTCAGTCTAAACCCTTTCGGTCGTGAACCATGAGGTTGTAGTCTATGTTTTGTTTTGCAGTGCTGCAAAATGACTAAAATGACTGAGAAAACAAAAATGGAGTCAGGTTTGTGGAGATGCAAGCCTGCTCACAGTAAGGACACATGTTTTTCAGTGCAATAAGATCATTCAAACCATGCAAAAATTAAAAGAACATCATCTCATCTCGTACTCTGTCTTTTTGGATTAAGGGACAAACATGTATCACTGTGTATAATTTGATAGCATTGTGTACTTCTAGTATTCTTAAGAAACAATCTAAGGGACCAAAGGGAGAGCCCGGCTATTCTCTTGTAGCATCACTAAACGAGAACCAATCCATTTGTTTGTTGTTTTTTGAGTAATGTTTTTAATGGTCCATAGACAAGGCTAACTGCAGCTCGGGCTCTCCAGACACCGGCACTCCATCAGCAGACCGGACACATGTGTGGTGGTAATTATCAGAGGGAGACTGCTAATGAGACAGAGACGTACGAGAGAGCTCGCACTACATGATGTACAGTTAGTCAACACGCTACTTCACAGCACGACAAAAAACACCAAAACGCATTTATCTTTCTCATGGAGTTTACTCGCGTGCAAGGACCACCGGCGCAAAGTCGTGTTTAGAACATTTCAGAGTCTCTAGTTATGTGTGGGTGCTGTCTATACGTGGCTAAGAAAGTATTTGATTTGATCTGAAATAGAACTAAACAGCAAATCAACTTTTTCTGTTGCTAAAGTGTGTATCTGGTGTTTGAATAGCACTGTCAACCATTTCTAGTGTTTTGTTGTGGAAATATTTGTCATATTTAGGCCAATTTTGCAGCTTTCTGGTTAAAAACACCTAAATCTAAGTCTGTGTTGTGGTCTCTGCTATTTCAAGTAGTTGGTGACATCACAAAAGACTGCCCTGATTACACCTGGCTGCAGGGGTGGAGCTTGAAGTGTGGATACCCGTGCTCTTTATACGCCCCCAAACCCCGCCCCTCTTCCCTCCTCACCCTTCACGCTGCCCTTTATGGTGCGTTCGATTATCCGTCAGTCTCCCCGTCGGATCTCAGAGATCCACAAAACCGACCACCACGACACAACACCGACCACTACGACACCAACTACCAAACCCACAGCCAGTGAAACAGATGTAGTAAGTTATTGCAGTAATACGAGTGACTGAAAGCTCCAAACACAATGAAAACACTTCATACTTGAAATGACACTGGGCACAGCCGTCTTGGATTCTATCTTAGAATCCTTGCTCGGTCTCCTCTGAGTTCTTCCGAGTTCTGCCGTCCGAGGAAAAGGGGCGTGTCAGTGCGTGTTGCCCGGCAACGTCCTCGAACCTCCGAGTCGGAGGGATAATCGAACACACCATTAGTCGTCGGGGTACTGCCCAGTTCAGCAAGTCTATTTGAAATGTAGTTGTGGGCAGAGATTAGGTGTTTAGTTCCACTTTAAAGTTCAGAATGTTGTTTTAGTTTTATCCACTATTGGTCTGTTTGTCACAGTGTTAAAGAAGTTACATACATACTTTCAGATTGCATTCAATGTCCTTTTTCAGAAATGGATGAAATCTGTATTTTTGGAGAAATAAAAATAATACATACATATGTTTTTTAAAATAAATATTCAAAATTAAGTTGTTGAGTTTGATTATATTAGAAAACAAGTCCATTATTGTATTGTTATATCCACCCACACCACCAAATCAGCACTTTTACAAATTTTTAAGAATAACTACAGTTCTATAGAATGTTTTGTCAACAAGCAGAGCCACAGGAGCTTAGCTGGTTAAGTATACGTCCTCTGATCTGAAGGTTGGTGGTTTGAGTCCCACTTCCCGCATAAACATTGTTCGTAGAGGGGTCAGATCCACCGACCCACACGTTTTCAGACGCATCCTCGAGCAAGACACTCACTTAAACCTCCATTTTACCATCAAGCAAAATAAAGTTACCTCAGCGAGATTTGTAGGAGGCTGTTTCCTTATTTCCTAGATCCCTCACTCTGCTTCCTCGCTCCTTGCCTCCTCTCCTCGTCTCCTCTCCTGCGCGTGATTGATGTCATTGTAGCGTTACCACTTCTCACGCTGCTTTTCTTTCTACGCCGCATCCCGAGGGGGGGAGGGGCCTGCTTACTACCCCCACCCCCTCCCTCTCCCCCCATCTGATCACCCATCTCGGGGATCGATACTCAACTCCTTCAAAACTTTTTTCTCTTTCCTTCTCTCTCACTCTTGTTCCGTGAATCCTGCCAGCAACGCCAAAAAAAAAAAAAAAAAGAAAAAAATCAGGCGTGCTTATGAAGTCGCATTTGCATAGTGGAAAATAATTAAAACAAACAATGTGAAAGTGTGCACCCCTGGAGAGAGGAGGGGAGCGGGGGGAGGGTGGGGGGGCGCACTGGGAGACACGGGGAGATGGGGGGTGGGGGTATAAGGGGGTATTGGAAGGGGGGCGAGGAGAGAGGAGGGGGGGTACAGGTTTAATTGCTCTAAGCCGAAGTAGGGTGTCATTTATCTTCTAACTCCTGCTCCGACACGGCACGATTTGTCACCCAGGTTCAATTTCAAGTTTGGGTTTAGAGTTTTTTTTTTATTGTTTGGGAAGACGAGACAGGAGAGAAAAAAACAAAACAATATTTACAGTTTTACATGGGATCTGGAGCGCTGATGGGTCCAAATCGATGATATTTGACAAAATAGAGGTTATTTATTACTGTATTCTATTTACATTTATTTTATTTCATTTTAAATGTCCTAATTGTCTCAGTCCATTCTACTAATCTCTGAGTGACAGTATCATCCATTCCGATCTAGTCCAGTCCAATCTGCATGCTTCCATTGTAGGGAGTATTATACCTCTAATTATGTAGGTCAAGACCGAGCTGGTAGTGTGGGTCTGGCACAGCACAAAAAGGCAATTTCCCTATGAATATACAGTATATCTCAGATTGATTTAAGTACAAGCATTTTCATTGCTAATGGTGCGTTTGATTATCCAGCCAACTCAGAGGACAAGCTCGAGATCAAGCCGTGACAGTCAACACACGCGCAGAGTTCTGTAGTGCAGTTAAGGACAGCAAAATGGGTCGTGTTAAAGTATGAACAGTTGACAGAGAGTGCCGAGTTTTCAAAGTACAGTGAACGGCCGATTCTTTCAGTGTGAGGAGCGTGCAGTTTGTCTGATATGTGAAGAAAGTGTCGGTGTTGGTTTTTATATCTGTTGTGGTCGGTCGGTCGTTCTCTTACGTGGCTGACACGACCCGGTTGTGCCCCATAACATGGTGGGCCATAATGTGGCCCCCAGTGTTGTGGTAGGTCAGTTTGTGGTATTGTACTGTCGGTGGTCTATGGTGGTCGGTCAGTGTGTGGTGGTCGGTGTTGTGGTGTGGTCGGTGTTGTATTGTGGTGTCGGTTGTATTGTGTGTGTGTTGTGGTGTTGTGGTGGTCGGTGGTGTTGTGTGGTTGGTCGGTGTGTTCGGTGGTTGGTCAGTGTTTGTGGTGAGGCCAATATTGAAGACTTGTTTTAACAGGCGTGGCTAAACCCCCAGAGTTAAACAGGTGGCTAAACACAGGTCACTAACAAAGAAGTGTATGACTGAAACAACAAAAAAAAACTGCTGAATGGGGAGGCTCCTCAGTTACTTTGAACTTTTTGAAACAAAGTTGTACACATTCTGAATAAGATCCACAGATTGTAAGTACTTCAGGTACTTTTAAAACAATTGACTTGTTATTGACTTAACAGTTATTTGAGTAAAAGCTGCGGTTACTGTTCTCACTGTGAGTCTTTTACTTGAGTAATTTCCTGGACCACTTTGTATTTCTACTATCAATATTATTTTGAAGTAATGTCACTCTTACTTTAGTACAATTTTTAGCTGTTCTATTCATCATTGTAATCCCATCCTAGCTCAATAAACGATGCCTTGATGAGCTGGGATTTTAAGTCATTAGTATTCTGGATCCCTGCTGAATAGGGTGCTGCTGGGTGCTGTAGGGTGTCACACGTGCGCCGTGACGGAGCGGGTGGGTGCTGTGTTTGAAGAGGGAGGATAAAAGTGTGCCGTACTCCTCTGAAGGACACCCCGCATGGACGCACATGCCTTTTAATTAAAGGGACGGTGTTTCTGATCATGAAAGTAATGGCTTCAAATGTGATCATGGATACAACACTGAAACCACTAGACAGAATATTATCTTTATTTAAATGATGTAACACTCTATAATGTAACATATACATTTGAAAACATACACACTTGCACAGGAATCAAATCAGAAACAGCAAAATTAAAAGAATTCTGTAAAATAGATTTATGGTTTTCAGTTAAATGAGTTTGAAGTAGTTCAAGTGACTTTTTGAAGGACTTTTGCCCCTTTAAAAGTTTTAGTTTTCTGATTTGAAAACTGTTAAACTGGTCCAAAATTTTCATCACCTTGGCACTCATGGAAATCATTCCAAAATTAAATGTTGACGACAAAATATATATTATGTCACATTTTTGGGTTTAAATATTTCATTAGATTTTGTTAAATGTATATTTTGAGTAGATCTAAAATCCAAATGAACTGCTTTGGATCAAGACTGCTGTATTTTTCAGACTATAAGTGGCAGTTTTTTTTCATGTTTTGGGTGTTTCCTGTGACTTTTACTCTGGTGTGACTTCTATAGTAAAATGTTTGAGTGAAGCGGTGAGAGGTTCTAGTCTTGTGTGTGAGTATCTGCTGCTCCTGTTCCTCCTGTACCACTGTCACTTCACTCTACTGCACATGTCTCCTGCAGAAAGAGCCTCTGTTCTGTCTGTATCATGTCAGTCATTACTTCTGCACCACTGAACAATTTAACATTTAAACAAACTTTTAAAGACGACTGAGAAAACTGAACACAAATGCCCCAAAAACAAAATCAGATTTAGCAGATTACAAACTGCAAGTCGTGGAATCTGCAGCTGAAAACGGAAATTGAGCAGCAGAAAGAAAGTTTGAGTTAGAGAGAAACTTGTGACACCGGGAGGATGCACCATGAAACTTTCCTGAAGTCACTGGATGGATGGACAAAGTCTGGACTTCAGTGACACTGAAACCATCCTGTCGGGATTCAGAAAGACCCGAATAATTCTAACTGGAACTGATGCTGAGTCTGACGACAGGCGACACAGAAGAGGAAGCAGCGCTCTGTTTACCTCCGGAGGTCGAGGTCGAGCTGTTCAGAAGTGACACCGAGGATGAAGAACTGAATGGATTTAGTGATTTGGAGTGAGATGGAGAGTTTGGTAAACTTGTTCTGTTCTGTTGTTTATGTTATAGTTTATCTGAAGAACTGTTCATATGTGACGTTAACAGTCTGTTGTTCTCTCTTCTATTGTTGTACAATATCTACAACTTGACTTTACACAGGAAATGTCGGTTCCTGGTCTCTGAGTTTATAAAATAAATTTCCCTCAGAAAGTGTGACTTATAGTCTGCTGCAACTTATGTGTTTTTTTCTTCTTCATTATGCATTTGCATTTTTTTATAGTCCAAAAAATACGGTAAATATTAAGGGTCAAAAATGTTTTCTGCTGTTTGTTGTCCTCAGTATATTTACCCAATTTAAAGGAACATATGCAAGATTGATTTGATTTAAGATTGTATAATCTATGTGAGATACAAGGTCAAATCAAATATAAGTTTTATTCATAACAATTGTAATGCTGATTTATTCTTAATCACAAAAACACAGAACATGATGGACAAGTTGTTTATGATATAATGTTGTGTTTTGGTTCCCGAGATGAAAGCGCAATGAGCCTCTCATTTGGGTTGCCAGTTTCATTGCTGAAATCCAGTTGGTTTAATCCTAAAATGCATGTCTCTGATCATACATACAGAAAATATATTTGGACTGGACAGTTTTACACGAAAACAGACAATGATACAAACAATCCAGTTCATTATAATAAATTAATAAAAAGAGATAAGGAATAAAATCAAGGTAAAACCAATTAAAGGAAGGCCAACCGATAAAAATGGGTTTTAAGAAATGTTTTTATTTAAAGATGATGCTGATGATTTAAAAGATGATAGTGATGCCTTTTCTCCTCAGGCAGGTCAGAAACTGAGAATGAGACAAACTTGGCTGTGTCTTTATCTGCAGGTTAAGGCTCTGGACACCCATGTTCACTTGCGATTGTAATAACTTAACTTAAGATCGCTGACCACTACATTCGTTTAGCACATATTGGACTGGAATAGGGCATGTGGGTGACGTGCCTTGCCAAAGGACACAACAACTGCACTTGGACGAGGATGAGGATGTGGAAACGCTTGACCCCAGTACGCCATAGCGCCACAGCAAAAATTACAATAATGCATTTTAAATAATACATATGTCAAATAGAGGCCAACCTCACCATCCAAAGTGCACAACCCAATCTGGACAGTTTATCATTATTATACTTAAAATGTGCAAATGATTCACTCGGCAGCCTACACATACCGCCCCTTTAACATATATTTAAGACCTGGCTGTATATTGTTCACATTCTGGCTCATGAGTCTTATTCAAATCCAGAAACAGAGTACGAGATGTGTTTTCACCCTTGTAAAGACCATGCAGCGTTCAGAGCAGGGCATTGATTGGTGGAAAATAAAAATATGAATTATTCAAAGAGAAAGTGCAAGGGAGCGATTTGGAGTCTTCCCTTTGGCTTCGCTGGATCCTCTGACCCGACAGTAGAAAGTGGATTAGTCCCTGACATAAGCAACAAAGTTAAGTTTACTCAATAAGTTAATGTTAGGTGAAATGTATGTTTTTAGGCCCATTAAATTAAATTACATTTGTGTTACAATTTAAAAAGATTAACATTAATGAGTAAAACGTAAATCTTGATACAAAATAATGATATTAAAAATCCAGTTTTAAGGATCGTTTGTGGATTTAAAAATGGATTTACCAGCACATTTTCAGGAGTCTGTGATCAATACAAGGGTTGGTGGTCCTGTTTAGGTGTTTCATTTTCAACAAAAAGGTGAGTGTGAGTAACTGAAAAACTGTTTGCTTATGCAAACTGGTTTGTGCCTGTAATTTCATGTGTGACACACTTGTTTAACAGCACAAATCATCTCACCTGCTGCAGTTCCAACTAAATCAGCTTTTTCTGGTCAGATTTTAACACTGTGTGAGTTGTGTGATTCTCTGTGGCTTTTATTTATTTTTATGTGTTTTTTTTCTTTGTTATGTTTTATTTGTACTGTGCAGCATTTTGTTTATGAAATGTGCTGTAGAAATCAAGTGGATCAGTGATTGTGTTAAAATAACACTCAGATTAAAGTCTAGTAAAGCTTCTGACAGAGTATGCCTTCAGAACAGATGCCCAAGCCACCTTCTCTGGCTCCTCTCGATGTGGAGGAGCAGTGGCTCTACTCTGAGCTTCCTCCCATGTGAGTAACCTCCTCATGGTCCAGCCCAGCCGCCCTGTGGAGGAAACTCATTTTGACCTCTTATATCTGTCATCAGATTAAATGGTAAATGGTCACATTTTCATACAGCGCATTTCCACCTTCATACACCAGTGTACACACACACTGGGGGTGAGGTGGGTTAAATGTCTTGCTCAAGGACACAATGACAGCATTTATCTGTGGGAGCTGGAATTACACCAGCCAACCTGTGGGTCAGTGGATCTGACGCTCAACCAGTTATGGTTTAGACCTGGTTCATGAAATTTAAATCTTACCACGAATTCACACCAGGAGCTGCAGCAGCGCTTAATGTAGGCGGAGCTGCGCGTACATGTAAATTTCAAAGTTTCAATTCACACCAGAGCATCAGAGACGCTCCTGCTACGCAGCCTGCACATCTTCTCACTCTTTTCAGAAATCACATTTTGTACTTGCTTTTTATCATTTATTTTATGTTAAAGTGGATTAAGTTAGAATGTGTATTAAGTGTATAGTGAATTAAGTGCACAACTGCGACGCATTTGCGTTTAATGAGGTTTAAATCTATTAGCACGCACATTAAACACCTCCGTGTTTTCCCCCTTAACAAGGTAAAATCACCTATAATTAACATACATTATGAGCGTGATTCAAATCTTATGTCCGTCCAGGTAATAAGGCCGATACATTTATATGTTGATACAGAGTCCTGCACCGAAGGATACAGGTAAATAGTCGCTGAAAAGGGCAAGTTTTAACGTCAGGACTAAATCAGGTCTAAACCAGGTCTAAACCAGGTCTAAACCAGGACTAAACCAGGACTAAACCAGGACTAAACCAGGTCTAAACCAGGACTAAACCAGGTCTAAAAGAGGACTAAAACAGGACTAAACCAGGACTAAACCAGGACTAAACCAGGTCTAAACCAGGACTAAACCAGGTCTAAAAGAGGACTAAAACAGGACTAAAACAGGATTTAACAGGACTAAACCATGCCACGTGGACGTGTCTCCTTGTCTTCTATCAATAATATTTTTAATACAGTTAAGTAAAGTTTGGGCTTTTTATTTTCTTTTAGCAGATAAAACGTCTTACGTGAAGATTTCCTAGTCTTTACTTCTCTTCAGCAAAGTAATCCAAAGTATTCAGATTACATTACTCACTTTAAGTAACTTAATGGATTCCTTTACAAACTACATTTTGGGGTATGTAATCTGTAATCTGTAGAGGAATATATTTTAAAAGTAACCTTCCCAACACTGACCGTATACATGCACCATGACGAAACCAGGACACTCAAAAAACTCAATTATAACATGGTCTAAGCTCTGAAAAGTCCATTTTGTTAACAGATCTGCTTTAACAGATCTGCCATCGTGACTGACCAACTGACTGACAGATCATTTTATGCAAAGTCGAAGTTTTGCTGAATCTTGTGTTTTAAATGTGCTTTTTGAACTTCAAACAACCACATTATGGATTTTAGTTAACAGGTAGCCGGTTTCCCTCCTCTTAATATTAGATTTTTTGCAAAGTCTGTGGAGAAAATGAAGTCAAATGTACTTCCATATACATACATTTCTTGAGCAAAACAACAGACTCACCCCCACTTAGCAGCGCTTGCGTTCTAACACTGTACTGTCTCCGGGAACAGTGGGCTTGCATGTTTTCTCTCTCTTTCTCCTCCGCTGCTCTCCCTCCTTCTCTCCCTCCTTCTCTCCCTCCTTCTCTCTCCATCTCTGGCTGTAGCTCGAGGCAAAAACAACACGCCTTTAAACACTCGCTCTCGAAGAAGGAGCGAACTGTCAAACTCGTAATAATTGTGTTGTTTTTTTTTTACATTTGGGGGAGTTTAGGGGTTGTTAGCAGGCCAAAAGACACTGCTGTTGTATTGAGAGGTTAATGATGGAAATGAAAAACAACTGTTGTGTTTGAAATTTGTATTGTCTATAAAGTCTTGCAAGGTTTTGTTCTAGTTTTGTTTGAAAAATATTAAGTTCTGTCGTCAAATTTGAAGTGGATTTGAGGTAACGGGGGCATTACAAAAGTAGAATTAGCATCAATAAAATAAAAACTAATATGTAGTGTAATAAGTTAGTATCCTATATCGATATGTTTTATGTCATAATATGGAACAATCAGGCAAAAAATAGAAGTCAGGCTGGCGCCACCTAGTGCCTCTGCTCAATTTCATTTCTCTCCAGCGACTAGGTCAGGAATCAGAATACACTGGATGGTTTGCAAAAACCCCAGAAGTGTGAGTTCGGGCACCAGCCAATCAGCGAAGAGCCAGACATTCTGTGTTGTCAACAATTCGATTGTCAAGATCAAGGATTTAAAGCCGGAATAAAGAGAATGTTTGGTGTGGTGAATTTTATCAAGGGGAAAGACATTATTGTCCATCTTCCTACAGGATTTGGGAAAAGCTTAATACGTTAACCCCATTAGCGGAGCATTACATACATCACGACCAAATAGCAGTGATTGGTGAAATGAAAAAAGTACCCGCCTACCGTTGAGCGAACGAATCCTATTTCTGCGAGTCAGACAGTTTCCATAAAGTGAAATTAGCTGATGAATCAGACTAAAAAAATAGCATCACCAAGCCAGCTCTGACACCGGCTCACAACAAGTAGGTCTGAGGTTTGACTCCAGGGCGGCATGGGGTCTTTCTGTGTGGAGTTTGCATGTTCTTGGTGGACTCCTTTGGGCACTCGGGTAATCAAATCCACCAGCTCGGTACTTTGGCCCAAGATCTGTAATGGCCCGGATCTATCCTTGCTCAGTAAGATGGATTCTCAAGATGTTTGTGAGTTCACAAACTCAGAAGAATCCATCTTGAAATGCTCCTGCTGCTGCGATACTACTGCAGTACTTTCGTGGTTTGACGAGCGCTAAACTGCTACAGTATAAAAGATGCACCAATATTTCTTAAAAATGTTGGGTAGTGAGGAGTATTGTGTGACGTTAGTGGTGATTTTGGTGACTTTTGGCGACTTTTGGCATGTGTTTGATTTTCGATGGCATCTTCAAGTGGAAAAAAGTGATCCATGGTTTGGGATCACTTTGATCTAATTCCACCAAACAAGGTAACACCTATTTTCTTATATACAGCAGCTATTTATGTTGCTCATTACATATTATTTTAAATCATCATTATTATTGTTATTGTTAGGTACGGTGTCGCTCTGCACACAAGTATTGTCTTAAACTAACAATACTTCATTGATGCTGAGACACCTACATGCCAATGGTTAAATTTGTTAAATAGAGGTCAGTGTTTGTCCGAGGCCTCAGACACGTCGAACCATTTGAGACAATATTGTGAGGCTCCATTCACCCATCACTACAAAAGCGAAGTGTCTAAACCAGAACAAACATGGTGATGCCGACAGACGGACTTCAGTCTATTTTAGCAAAAAGACTAGTTTGTGAAAATTAAGGTAAGCACCTGTTTCTTGCTTGATCTGCTGTAGTGATGCTGCTTTAACTACTCAGATTCAAATAATTGCCATGATGTTCTGCCTTTTCTTGATCTCTTTCAGTTCAAGCCATTCCAGATAAAAGTGCAGAACTCATATCAGTGTGGTGTGAGCATAGACTGTACTGTATATAGAAATGGACATAACTAACACTTTAGCCACCGTGTTCCAAATAGTTCTCATGTGGCTCTTCTGGCTCCTTCTGACTCTGGCTCCCATTGATTTACATTGGAATATTTCTGCAGTGAGCCTCGTCATTTTGGCTGCGTTCAGACTGCAGCCTGAAGTAACCCAAATCCAATTTTTTGACCCCTATGTGATCTGTATCTGATCTTTTAATGACAGTCTGAACCACACAGATCCGATTTTTTCAAATTTGACTCAGGACACTTGGATATGTGCTCCTGAAACCGATACATATCTGATCTTTTGACATGTGACTTCAGTCTAAACGGCCAAAGCGCATTCATCCACCTACACGTTATCAACAAGACACAAACGTCACTAATCTGCGCTGAAGTAGGCGAAAATTGTTAATGAACTCCGTGTCACTGAAGCGAAGCACATCACCACTCACCACTCTTGGCTCCGTCTCCACATCCACACGTTCCTTTCAACGGACGTCGCTGCCGCTGTCCCACAAAACACCACGGCCAAAAACCTCGTCCTTCTCCTTCTCAATCTCCTCCTTAAAACAAGTAAGTTGTTCATGTTCTGGCTCCGGTACGAGAGGAACTTTAAAATCTCCAGGTGCTCAATGCTCACGTCCATGTTTGGAGAACTTCCGTAAACACAGAGCACGCTCACTGCGGTTGACGTCGTCGTGTCTCCAGTGCCATGTGGGACACTTTCGGGATGTTTAACGTTCACACTGGGGATCACATACAAGTCACATTGGAAATGTGAACGACCTCGCAAAAACAACAGATTTCACAAAAAAATCGGAATTGAGCGTTAAGCCCTGCAGTTTGAACGTAGCCTTTGATGCAGTGAGCCTCGTCATTTTGGTCTTTTAATGTTCGTATTAACCTGCTCTACATGATTCTGTTTTTGTTTTTTTCACAGTTTTGTCTATCAAAAAAATCCAATTGATAACATAAGGCCTTGCCTCCAAGTTCGCTCCTGTAACGGCATCGTGAGCTTCATTTGAGCGGCGCTGAATGGCATGGTGACATCACACTCACTTAGTCCACTTTTTTATCCAGTCTATGGGTGTGGGTCAGGTTAGCTCAGATCTGGGTCCTGCTTGTTCCTGGCAGGTTTAACCCGGCAGCGTTGAAGAATGGGTCATATGCAGAGGACAATAAAGTCTCCCAGAACCTTAGAAGATGTTGGATGTTTGAATAGTTGTTACCAAACTGCAGTGTTTTGAAGTGAGGCCTCCCACTCTCATGGTGTGAGCCGCGGTGCCAGACAGAGCCCACAGCCTGTGCAGCTCACCCGGTGTTTACGTCCTCCACCTCTGCACGCTGGAACAGAGGGAGGTGTCGCGTGGACAATGATGCTAAAACAATAATGCAGCATGGTTTAAAGTGACGATCGCACTCACAGGTACAACTGGACTCAACAAGCTGCAAAATAGACTGAAGCTGTGTAGATGTTTCAAAAACAGCCATTTTGGTTTGATTTGAGTTTTTTTCAGTATGCAACAGTCGGAGCTGGGATTCATGAACTGCAGACTTTCGGGTTGGTGGTTGAACGCTCTAACCACTGCGTCAAAGCTGTCTGTCCATAGTATCTATTACAAATAAAGCACTTCACTACTGTTCTAGATGGTGAAAGGAGAAACTCAATTTGTCAATTGGACAAAAGTTTATTTGGTCGAATCTTTTTGTTTCTCAGCTCATCCAAGCTGCTTCTTCAGTTTTGGTCAGATGCAGGTGGACACTTCCTTATATCTGTCTGCAGGGACGAGCTAACTACACTGAAACTATTCTGAAACTAACACACACACTTGTTTACACTTTCTGTTA